>NW_026110389.1:45000-112500 GCF_024679095.1 Eriocheir sinensis | reverse complement strand
TTTTATTTTTATTTTTCTCTTTTCCTTTTTTCATTCGTTCCTTCCTTCCATCCCTCCTTCCTTCCTTTTGATTCCTTCTCTCCATCTCTTTCCTTCCTTCCTTTTTTTTCTTCCCTCCCTTCCTTCCTTCTTTCCTCCCTGCCCGCCCACCCATCCCCTGCCTCGTCAAGCCGAAAACTAGGAGGCTTAAGGTGCCTTTTGGAGCTATTTTTAGCGATGCAAAAAGATTTAACACACACACACACACACACACACACACACACACACACACACACACACACACACACACACACACACACACACGGACAACCCTTTCTTCCTATCTTGACTACCTTTATATAGTTTCACTAACCTAAATACCTGTCTAACTGCATATCTCTTACCTAGTTTCCTTTCTTTTCCATTCTTTCATTCCTTTCTCTTCCTTTCTTTACCCTTTCTTTCTTCCATTTGTTTCTGTTCTTCCTTTCTCTCCTTTCCTTTCCTTTCTTCCTTCCATCATTTCTCTCATCCCTTCTTTTAGTTTCCTTTCCTTTCTTTGCTGTCTATCTATCTACCTCTCTACCTACACACCTACCTACCTCTCTCTACACACACACACACACGCACAGAGGCAAGGCGAAGAAGAAAAAAAGAGAAGAATAGCACCGAGGCGAAGGACAAGGAGATACATTACTTTGCTTATCACCTGATGGACGAGGGACGGGAGAGGGGGAGAGAAAACGAAGGACAGAAAGAAAACGGGGAACACACGCGCCAGCATCCCCTTCCTTAGCAGACGAAATCTCGACAACGTGACGGTGATTGTGTCTCTCCTACCTTCCGTCGGTGTCCCTGTCTGTCCCGGGATGTAAATAGATACGAGTGCAATTTAGGACAGGTGTTTTAAGAGGGTCATTTCGCCAGGTGTTAATAGTATTGGAGAAGGAGGAAGAAGAGGAGGAGGAGGAGGAAGAAACATGGCAAAGAGGCTCCGGTACCGTCCTCTGTTACCTGTTTACGAGGAGATAAAAGCAAAGAGGAAAGAAGAAAGTGTAGAGGGAAAGGAGAGTAGAAAGTAAGACAAGAATAAGGGAGGAACGAAGGAGGGAAGAAGGGAGAAACATGGAGGAAGAGAATGGAGAGGAGGAAAAGGAACCAAGAAAAGGAGTAGGAAAATTAAAACAAGGAGGAGGAGAAGAAGGAGGAGAGAAAGAAGGAGTAAGGTGACAACATTCTACCTGTGCGTTTGATTGCTTGTTTTAAAGGGAATGATTAGTGAAAGTTTTGTTGCTGGTCTTCGTTTTTTCTTCGTCTTGTGGGTGAAGAATGAAAGAGACAAAAATAGATGTGTTGGGAAGTTTTTTTTTTTCTCTTCTTTTGCTTTTCTTTCTCTTCTTCCTCTTTCCTTCGGTTCCTCTGCTTCTTCTTGTGTAGTTTCGTGTATTTTTTCACTCTTTTCATGGAATTGTCAGTTTGTCAATGTCTCTCTCTCTCTCTCTCTCTCTCTCTCTCTCTCTCTCTCTCTCTCTCTCTCTCTCGCTCTCTCTCTCTCGCTCTCTCTCTCCCGACTGACCGCCTCCTCACTTCCCCTTCTTTTCCTCCTCCTCACTTCCCCTTCTTTTCCTCCTCCTCCTCCTCTTGTTCTTCCTCTTCAAACTACTGCTCTTCTGTTCCTCCTTAAAATCTCTCTTTCCTCTCCCTCTTATATTTTTTTTCCTGTTCAAACTGTCCTTGTCCTTTCCTAACAAACATAATCCCTCTTTTTTTCCCCTTCTTCCTCTTCTTCAAACTTACTTCTTCCTCTTCCTCTTAGAATTGGCTCCCTTCTCCTCTACTCCTCTTCCTCATCTTCAGACTGATACTCTACTCCTTGCCCTCACTTCCTCCTCTTCAGACTAACTCCCTCCTCCTCTTCTTCCTCCACCTCTTCTTCCTCCACCTCTTCTTCCTCCACCTCTTCTTCCTCCTCCTCTTCCTCCAGCATCCCAGTCACGCTCACATACTGAATTTGCGTTTCAGCATCTCGACCAAGCATCTTCTCCGCCTCCTTCTGCGTCTGTCTGTCTGTCTGTTTGCCTTTCTGTCTGTCTGCATATATGTTTGTCTGTTTGTCACTACTCTATCATAACCCAAACTTTTCATCATTATCTTTCTCATGTTCTCTCTCACTATCTGTCATCACCATCAAAACACTTCACTATCTCCCATCTTCCTCACAT
Source organism: Eriocheir sinensis (assembly GCF_024679095.1). Taxonomy (NCBI): domain Eukaryota; kingdom Metazoa; phylum Arthropoda; class Malacostraca; order Decapoda; family Varunidae; genus Eriocheir; species Eriocheir sinensis. The sequence continues at coordinate 110,299 of NW_026110389.1, read as the reverse complement.
TCTTCCTCACAATCCCGAATCACCTCCATCACTACCGCATTGATTAAAAGAAACAACCCATTCGCGTCTAGTTTCATCCACGTCTTTACTAACACTAACATGACTAAAAATATCACTACCATCTTCTCTACCTAACTATCTGCTACTATAACTATGTAACTATTATATTATTTGTCATCTGTCGTCATCCCGTGCACCTCTAACTACTACTACTACTACTACTACTACTACTACTACTACTACTACTACTACAACTATTCTCATTTTCTTTGCCATCTGTCTGTCAACCTCCAAGTGTTTAGCATCTTCCCAGCATCTCTGTATCTCGTCATCCCTTATCTCCCTCACTCCATACTCATTCTTTGGTGTTTCCTCCACTCCATTCTCCACTTCATACCCAGCCACTGTGTTTGGTGGGTTGAGTCTCTCCTTTGCATCCTCCTTCTAGGTTATCATCGTCATCCCTTAAATTGACCTCCATACTTCTTCTTTATCCTTGTGCTGTGTTCCCTGTTAAGCAGCTATTCCTCTTCTCCTTTCCCTCCTCCTACATCGCTTCTACACTTCCTCTTCCTTCTCTTCTTCTTCTTCTTTTTCTTCTTCCTTTTCCTCTTCCTTCTCCTCCTCCTCCTCCTCCTCCTCCTTTAAACATGTCAAACTAGGCAGATGGGTTTGAGACGTGAGCTTACACAAAGATGACCCTTCGTTCTGCCTGTCTTTTCTCCTCATCCAAACAAAGTCCTCCTCCTCTTCCTCCTCCTCCTCTTTTCGTCATTTCCGTCCTTCCTTCTTCCTCCCATGTCTCTTTGTCTCATCTCGACCACTCTCACTTTTTTTCTTTCTCTCCACTTTTTCTCAGCAGTTTCCTTTCATCCTTTTGCATTCTCTCTCTTCCAAAGGGGACATACACCTGTCCCCCATCGGGGCAGCCAGATTCGAAGGCTCTCAACAACGCCGTACGTAACGCCCGAACAACAAAAAACGACTCTCAGCCACGTCCTTCCATCCCGCCCGTGTAAATAGACACCATACACCGCAACAGACTCGTAACATTGAGCCCTCCAGTAACTCTATTACCAAGCTTCAAGATAACCTAAGAGTCCTTAGTTTCAATGCGCGTAGCCTAAGAAACAAATTTGATGAACTGCGATGTCTTGCTCTGACAGAAAACTTTGACGTAATTGCTATAACCGAAACATTTATCGACACCACTAATATTGATTTAAGTTCCGAATACAACATAGATGGCTACAGATTCTTCAACAATGATCGTGTAAACCGTAGAGGGTGGTGTCGCCCTTTTTGTCAAAAGCTACTTGCAACCTACTGACAAAACACCAAGAAACAGTAACGTTGAACATTTGTGCGTGCGAGTAAACATTACAAAAGTCAATTTAAATGTATCTGTCACTTACAGGCCTCCGGGGCAATCACTTGATGGCGATCTTGAAATGTACAGCGTCTTAAGGCAGTCACTTAATAACAGCGACTCACTGATACTAGGAGACTTTAACCTCCCCCATATCGACTGGGCGACACTGTCGGGTACAGAAGGTGAGTCCCATAGAATGATCGAATTTCTAGAGGAAAATTATCTAAGCCAAATGGTTTCTGAACCAACTCGACAAAATAACATACTTGACCTTGTTATAGCGACCCAAGATAACCTAGTCAGTAATGTCACGGTAGGAGAACACCTCGGTTCCTGCGATCATAAACTAGTGCGCGTTGACATTAGAGCTCAAACATCGGTGACTGAAAATAAAGTTAAGGTGCCCAATTTCAAAAGAGCCAACTTCGTAGAAATCCGACGAAAACTAATAGATATGCAACTATCAGATGACGGCAATGCAGAGGACGTCTGGCTAAACTTTAAAAATCACTTACTCAGCAGGACACATTTGTCCCCTTGTGCGAGAAGCGAATTAACACTAATAAAAGTCCACCTTGGTTTAATAGCGAAATTAAACACTCAGTCAAGGAGAGAAAATTGTCTTACAGGTTAAAGAAAGACCAAAGCACGCCCGAAACATTAGACTTTACAATGATGCCAGGCGACGAGTAAAAAGATTAGTGCATCAGGCAAAGCGTAGATATGAAGAAAATATTGCAGCCAACTGTAAAAATAATCCGAAATCCTTCTTCAGTTACATAAACAACAGAAAGGCGATCAGAAGTGGAATTGGACCTTTAACAAACAGCGACGGTGCACTAGTGACTGACAGCCAACACGTTGCAAACCTATTAAATAATTACTTTTCCTCGGTGTTTAATAATAACAGTCCTCCCACCACCACCACCAACTCCAGTACTAATGTAAATCCCGAGCATGCATTGTCTAACTTTGAAATAAAACCCGATGAAGTCCTTAAAGCCCTCAAATCACTTAAAACAAATAAAAGTCCTGGACCTGACAAAGTATATCCAACTCTGCTGAAAGAAACAAAGAGTGAAATACTCTCCTCCCTCACAACCGTATTCAATATGTCCTTGCGACAAGGCATGGTCCCTTCAGATTGGAAAAAGGCTAACGTGACACCGATTTTTAAGAAAGGAGACAAAAAAGTACCAGGTAATTACAGGCCCATTAGTCTAACTTCGGTTGTAGGTAAGCTACTTGAGGGCATAATTAGAGACAAAATTGTGAGTTACCTTGAAAGCCACTCATTAATTGGGGACTCACAACATGGCTTCCGAAACAAAAGATCCTGCCTATCAAATCTATTAACCTTTTATAACGACCTCTTCACTGTTTATGACGTAACCAAATCACTGGACGTAGTCTATCTTGATTTCCAGAAAGCGTTTGATAAAGTCCCGCATCATAAATTACTTTACAAATTAAAACAAATAGGTATTAACGGTCAGGTAAACCAATGGATCGCGAATTGGTTGAGTAACAGACAACAAAGAGTAGTGATTGACGGATTTAACTCAGAGTGGGCGCCGGTCACTAGTGGCGTCCCTCAGGGCTCGGTTCTTGGCCCAGTGCTCTTCATTATTTACATCAACGACGTGGATGTTGGACTCAATAACCGCATTAGTAAATTTGCAGACGACACAAAGATTGGTAACTCGGTTCTCACTGACGAAGACAGGCAAAGCCTCCAAGAGGATTTGCACAAAATTTCAGCTTGGTCGGATAGATGGGAGATGCCCTTTAACGTAGACAAGTGCCAGGTCCTTCAAGTTGGAACGAGGAATAAGAAGTTTGATTACGAAATGCGCGGCGTTAAACTCAAAAGCGTTCAATGCGTCAAGGACTTGGGGGTCAAAATAGCGTCAAACCTCAAATTCTCACAGCAATGCATCGATGCAGCAAATAAAGCGAACAGAAAGTTGGGCTTCATTAAAAGAAACTTTTTATTTAAGAGTAAAGATGTAATACTCCCGCTCTACAACAGTTTAGTCAGACCCCACTTGTAATATGCGGTACAGTTTTGGTCTCCCCACCATGCAAAGGATATTGCTAAATTAGAAGGTGTTCAGCGTCGGGCAACGAAAATTATCCCTTCCTTGCGCAACAAATCCTACGAAGAAAGGCTTTCTACCCTTAACATGTTCTCTCTTGAGAAACGTCGCCTCGAGGAAAATTGATCGAATGTTTTAAAATACTTAATGGTTTCACGAATGTAGACAGATCAACACTGTTTATGATCGATGACACTTTGCGCACGAGGAACAATGGCGTAAAACTCAGATGTAGACAAGTAAATTCAGACTGCACCAAATTTTTCTTCACCAACGTTGTAGTGCGAGAATGGAATAAGCTCCACCATCAGTGGTCCAGTGTAACACGATTGACTCCTTCAAAATAAGCTCGACCGTCACTTCCTTCAACTTAATATCAACTAGAGTAGAAGTGCAACGTTTTGGAGTCTTCTGATTAATGTAAAATCACTTAGGTTTAAGGACAGACCACCAAGTTTGGACCATGTGGTCTGTGTGGTCTGATTTTCTATGTCAATCTATGTAACTCTCTCTCTCTCTCTCTCTCTCTCTCTCATTCCTCCTCACACCTCGGCTCTCTGGGAATGTTTCATATAGACGACTTTTTCCTCACTAAAAGAGAAGAAAAAAATCAAGGACATGAAATAAAGAGGGAAACGAAAAAAAAAAAGACTAAGGTCGCGTCGTTTTTCTCCACTTGCATATTCGTCATTTTTTCTTTACCTTCTTTTTCCCTTTTTTTATTTAATGACCTTTTCTCTTTCTTTTTCTCTACTTTTCCTCTCGTTCTTGATCAATCTTTCCTTATCTTCTTCCTTTCTTTTTATTTCTTTAACTTTTCTTTCTTTTTATTTTCTGATCTTTTTTTCTTAAGCTTTCGCTTCCTTCTCTTTCCTTCTTTATCGTCAACTTCCTTTCTATATATTTCCTTCCTTTTATTTCTTTACCCTTTTTAGTTTATTTTTCTCTTCCTTTCTTTCTATTTCTTCATCCTTTATATTTATTACCCTCCTCTTCCTTCCCTTTATTTCTTGATTTTTTTCTTTACCTTCCTCTTCTTTTTCTCTATTTCTTTTCCTTTTCTTCTCTTTACCTTCCTCTTTCTTTTCTCTATTTCTTTACTCTTCTCTTTACTTTCCACTTTCTTTTCTCTATTTCTTCACTTTTTCTTCCTTACCCTCATCTTCCTTCTCTCTCTCTACTTCTTAACGTTTTTTCTCTTCCTTCCCTTTCTTTCCTGGCCTCTTTTTTTCTTTTTCTTCCTCTTCCATTCTTCTATTTCCTTGCCTTTTATTTCCGTTCCCTTACTTTTCTTTTCCTTTTTTTCAATTTCTCAACGTCACCACACACATATATATTTTTTTTTGCTATCACTTCATTTTGCCCTTCGCCATTTTTTTCTTTCTTTTTTTCTGGCGGGGAATAAATTTGCTGACAAACTTCCACTCCTGAGGGTTATTTACATTCTCCGAGGGGGGGGGAGATGGGGGGGGCAGGGGGGCGTGGTAATATTTTCACCCCTGGGACCGTTCATGGGGGTAGCCTTAATATTTTCTTTTTCTATTTTTCTTTTTTTTTTCGTCCCTTAGACAAAGCCCGGATTAATTTTTCACGTGCATTGGCAAGCGTGGAGGCGTGGAGTTTGATGCAGAATTTGTTAACTTTTCTCCCAGTTTGCTATTTTATCTTTATTCTTTATTATTCTCTTTATTGTTGTCATCCTTATTATCGTTTATTTTTTTTACTTTTACCTTTTTTGTATCGACTCTAACTTTATATATCGGGCTGTTCCCATTTTTCTTTCCCTTCCCTTCCCTTTTATTCCGTTTATCTCTTCCTGATCCTCTTTCCTGTTTTTCTTTATATCCTTTCTTCGCACTTTTTTTAACAAGATGTGAAAAAAACGAGAACAAGTGACAGGGCAAAGGAGAGCCGGATATCCTTTTTTCGTGTTTGTCTGTCTGTCTGTCGGCCTCTTTTCTCCCTCCCTTTCTCCTCCAAAATTCCTATGTTCCCTTTTTTTCCTACACATTCTTCTTCTCTCATGATTCTCTTCACTGCTGCTTTTAACTCTCTCTCTCCATTGACCTCTTTTTTATGCTTATTTTTGTTTTGTCTTTCCCTTTTTATTTCCAATTAAATTTTCAATCTCAATTATATTCGTTTTTTCCCGGATTTAGATAATTATTAATCAGTTACTTCATCTTCTTTAATTTTTCACAGATCTTTTTTCCTTTCTACGTTCTTTGATTCATTTTTTATCTACTTTCCCTTGCCAATATTCCCCGGTTTTTTCTCCTTCCTTTCCTTCTAATAATCCATTAACATATACTGCGTAACCTTTTCCTACGCATTTCTATTCACCATATATTGATTTCCTTTACTCTCCCTACACTGGGTCTAAAAAGGTCTGCTAGCCATCATTTTTCTCAGCTCCATACATTTTCCTTATAACGAGCCGCTAACATATTTTATTGAACACATATACTTTTTTCTGCTGTTCACTTTACTTCTTTCCTTTACTTTAGCTATAGTCCCCCTTCAAATCTTCCCATTACTGACATTTCCTTCCTTCTATATTTTTCATTCTACTCTTCCTCTTCCTTCTCCTCCATTTCTTCTTCTTCTTCTTCTTTTAGTCCCTCTTCAAATCTTCCCATTACTGACATTTCCTTCTTTCCCCTATATTTTTCATTTTACTCTTCCTCTTCCTTCTCCTCCATTTCTTCTTCTTCTTCTTCTTCTTCTTCCTCTTCTTTTTCTTCTTCTTCTTCTTCTTCTTCTTCTTCTTCTTCTTCTTCTTCTTCTTCCTTTTCTTTTCCTTTCTTTTTAACTGTTATCCTTTTTTTATTTATGTATATTTTTATCTTGGTTTTCTTTAATGTCCTGAAGGCAAAACATCACCAGCCCTGCCAATTACACTCACTCCTCATTCATTAAAATCTGAATCACCCGTCAACAGCATTTAATTAACCATTCAACATTTTTCCTACCGCATATTGACCTTTTTTTATAATATCTGCATCGTTTTTTTGCATTAATTTAGAACCACTCACATTATTTCGATTATATATACTCTCTCTCTCTCTCTCTCCTTTTATTTTCCCCATTATTCATTAGTTAACATTTTTCTATTATTCTTTTATATGTTCTGCTTAGCATCAAATATCTTCAATTACTTTTCCTTCGCCACGATTCATTCTATATATTCCTTGTTACCTTTATCTTTTCCTTCCCTCTTCGTTTTCTTTCCTAATGATCCGTCAACAATAAGCATTCGTTAAGTTATTTTCTTATCTTTCTTACATGTTCCGTTTACCATCAAAATTCATCAGTTATTTTTCCTTCGCTACGATTCTATATATTCCTCGTTATCTTGATCTTCTTTCCCTTCCCTCTTCGTTTCCTTCACTAATGATCCGTCAACAGCTATCAATTAACCTTTGTCCCTTCTGTCTTAATCCTCAAACTCGTCACAATCCAAAGGCGATATCGAGATATTTTTCTTCCTCTCTCTTCCCCCTTGAGAACAAACGGCTCAAGTCTTATACAGTCTTCCGCTGGTCCTGAGAACATGACCTTAGGACCGAGGAGACTGCAGGATCAAGACTTCTGAGATCCTTGTTAGTCTCCTTTGACGCCGTACCGCCCAATTAATTAGGAGGAAATGCCCTAATTGGATGGGTGGGGATGTGGTGGAGTGGGGAGGATAAGGTAGTGATTAGGAGGGGGAGGGAAGGCTGGTGGGGAGACGGTGTGTGTTTCCTCTCCTTGTTTCCGTGGACTGATCAGCGGGACAAATATTGGTTCACCTGGGCACGCGTATTTGATTCTGATTCTATTTCCCAGAAGACGAGGGATGTGGAGTGTGGAAGAGGGCCTGTGTATGTGTATGTGTGTGTGTGTGTGTGTGTGTGTGTGTGTGAGGGATATTCCGCTCAAGATACCGGAACCAATAATCATGCAGAGTAAATTGATTGTTGTAAACTTTGTGGCCTTGAAGCGTTTTATGAAGAGGAAGAAGTGGTTGGTTGTTTGGCCTGGCCTCTCCCCCCACCCTGCCAACTCCCACCTCACCTCCCACACTCCCACCGTCCCTACCCCTTGCCCCCCACGCACACCTCACCGTTCTCCTTCCTTCTTTCCTACGTTCTTTCCTTCCTACATTCATTCATTCACCCACTAACACCGACCTCCAGTACTTCCCCTTCCTTCCCCCTCCTCGTCACCTTTAGGGCCATATTTTTAAACCTTTCAAGGCCCAAGAACACAACTTTGACAACGCTTTCACGGGTGGCTTGGGCATTTCCAGGGGTAGTTCTTTGACCCTGGTGGTAGTGTGACAAAGCTTCTGTAACATGAACGTGAAAATAACATTAATCACAACGCTATTAATATCCTTTTCGGTCTTTGGAAATAGCTGAAGTGAGAGGCGGGAGCGTCTGAAAATACCAGCCTTAGTCTCCTTAAACCCCCTTACCTCACATCCTAATTATCCTTCCTTCCTTCTGTCCTTCTTTATTTCTTTCTTCCTTCCTTTCTACACCTTCTACTCCCTTCCTTCACCCTCCACCCACCTCCATACTCTGCGCCAACACCGGAACACACTTGAAGGACGAGTTTGCACAAGACACGGAAAGACGTTGACGAAGGTTAATTAGACAAACTTGAGCGAAGTCCCGATCATGAATTGAGTTACGACGACTTATTAAGCATTCCGTCTGTCATCCCCCCCCACCCCCGCCACCCCACCACCACCACCACCACCACCATCCCCCGTGCAGTACCTAAGGTGTGGAATATCATGAATGGGTTAAGCTTGCCAGCGTATTGTTAAGTGTGTGTGTGTGTGTGTGTGTGTGTGTGTGTGTGTGTGTGTGTGTGTGTGTGTGTGTGTGTGTGTGTGTGTGTGACATAAAATCTATAAAATAATATCAATACACTAATCCTTATCATAAGCTAATTTCTTACATGCACATAAAATTTCACCAAAACAAGAAAAAAGGTGTAGAATATATCTTTTTTTTAAATCTGACATTGAATTTACTTTTTTTTTAGTGGGGTGAAAGTGCGTGTGTGGGGTGGGGGTGGGGGGTGGGGGGGGTTGAGGTCACGTGCGACGGTCAGTTGGTTTCTTAAGGACGCAGAAGGAGGAGGAGAAGGAGGAAGAAGAGGGGGACGAGGAGGAGGAGGCACGCGTCTTGAGTCCCCAAATGAAAAGTCGGAACATTCCCAATCGACGCCGCAAGAGCTTGAGGAATTACAGGCTCCTTAGTTAAAGCTGAAAGAGGAATAGGACCGGCAGAGGCAGCAGCTATGTATCGCCACCACCATCACCACCACAACCACCGCAGCTTTAGTTAGTGTTGGGAGCGGTGAGTAGGGGGCTTTTTTTTAATTTTCTACACACTTTTTGTTGCCCTTGAGCCGTCTCCTTTGATGTAAAAAAAAAAAAAAAAAAAAAACCTCATCTCCTCCACCAAAACCAATACATCATCTCCTCCTCCTCCTCCTCCTCCATCCCCATCATACTACCTTCCCCTCCACCTCGACCATGCATAACTCCATATTAATATCATCGTCTCCTCTACCACCATTTGCAGCCTCTCTACCTCCTCAGCATCTCTCTCTCTCATCACCATCATCTTCATCTTATCTTCATCTCCCCCGCCATCCACCCGTTCATATCTTTTAGCACAAACTATATGGTCTTTTACCCTAACATCCTCCACTTATACTACAACATACTCACCACCAAATCCACCACCACTATGCACTCACCATTACACCACCACTCCCATTTCAGCTTATCACCACCACGCTGCTACAAAAAAAAACATACCTCCATTACACTCATCACTACTACCATCACCATTAAACGCCCAAACAGAGGGACAATTCCATACGATCAAAAAAATATTAACATCACCATACCCATAAAAAAGAACTTGCTACTAAATCACTACAACAGATTATATGGCTTAATAAAACGCACATTTACTGTTACTGTTGCTACTACTACTACTACTACTGCTACTATCATCATGGAAAACGCTGTCATCCGTAAAGCGTTTAGTGTCCCGGTCCATTTTATTTTTTTAACTCCATTTAATTAATCATTGCTCTGTCCTGGGCGGTATTTTTCCTCCCTCGACACCACCACCACCACCACGTTCGACATCACCACCGCTTCCCGCACGCACACCCCTACCAACACCCATCACTGACCATCAACACCGTTGAAGTCATTACTGGTACCGATCCACTCAACACCACCACCACCTCCACCACCGCCACCACCACCGAGCTCTGTTCCCCCGAGTATTACGGTTCCTGACACACGCACGCACACATATTTGGTACTGAACCACCTCCCGCACCACTAGTTTGGAGTTTAGAGGCACCGCTGTAGCTCCTCAACGAAGCAGTGCGTGTCATCCGAGCAAAAAACGAGTCACGGCCACGTCCCTCCACCCGGCCCGTGTAAATAGACGCCGTGCATCGCAACAAACCCGTAACCGTGATCCCGCAAGTACCACCACCTCTATTACCAAGCCTCTAGATAACTTAAAAATCCTTAGTTTCAATGCGCGTAGCCTAAGAAACAAATTTGATGAACTGAGATGTCTTGCTTTAACATAAAATTTTGACATAATTGCTATAACCGAAACATTTATCGACACCACAAATATTGATTTAAGTTCCGAATACAACATAGATGGCTACAGACTCTTCAACAAAGATCGTGTAAACCGTAGAGGCGGTGGCGTCGCCCTTTATGTCAAAGCTATTTGCAACCCACTGACAAAACACCGGGAAACAGTAACGTTGAACATTTGTGCGTGCGAGTAAACATTGCAAAGTCAATTTAAATATATCTGTCACCTACAGACCTCCTGGCAATCACTGATGACGACCTTGAAATGTACAGCGTCTTAAGGCAGTCACTTAATAACAGCGACTCACTGATATTAGGAGACTTTAACCTCCCCATATCGATCAAGGCGACACTGTCAGGTACAGAAGGCGAGTCACATAGAATGATCGAATTTCTAGAAGAAAATTATCTAAGCCAAAAGTTTCTGGAGCCAACTCGACAAAATAATATACTTGACCTTGTTATAACGACCCAAGATAACCTAGTCAGTAGTGTCACGGTAGGAGAACACCTCGGTTCTTGCGATCATAAATTAGTGCGCGTCGACATTAAAGCTCAATCATCAGTGACTGAAAATAAAGTAAAGGTGCCCAATTTCAAAAGAGCTAACTTCGTAGAAATCCGACAAAAACTAACAGAAATACAACTATCAGATGACGGCAACGTAGAGGAAGCCTGGCTAAGTTTTAAAATCACTTACTCACTCAGCAGAACACATTCGTCCCCTTGTGCGAGAAGCGAATTAACACTAATAAAAGCCCACCGTGGTTTAATAGCGAAATTAAACAATCAGTCAATGAGAGAAAATTGTTTTACAGGTTAAAGAAAGAACAAAGCACGCCCGAAAACATTAGACTTTATAATGATGCCAGGCGACGAGTAAAAAGACTAGTAGGTCAGGCAAAGCGTAGATACGAAGAAAATATTGCAGCCAACTGTAAAAATAATCCGAAATCTTTCTTCAGTTACATAAACAACAGAAAGGCGATCAAAAGTGGTATTGGACCTTTAACAAACAGCGACGGTGCACTAGTGACTGACAGCCAACACATTGCAAACCTCTTAAACAATTACTTTACCCCGGTGTTTAATACTAACAGTCTTCCTCTCGCTACCACCAACACCAGTACTATTGTAAATCTCGAGCATGCATTGCCTAATTTTGAAATAACAACCGATGAAGTCCTTAACCCATACGCTTCGGGTGACGGGAATTCCCGCTCGGGCGGAGAGCTTCGGGTGGCGGGAGTTCCCGCTCTCTGCTCTCCCGCCAAGATCTGTAATCCCGTGACGTAATTATTACTTTCAGTGGTTGATGGCATCCCTGTCCTACGTTTCACGCAACCTCCCAGAGCACTGCAGACCATTGTAATGGAGAGACGTGCTGATAATGATTTCCCCGTGTCTGAATGCGTGGAGGAAGGGAGCGCGCCAGCGGGCCCCTGTTCCTCTACCCCTATTCTCAGGGAGCGCGCTCAGCCACCGCATGTTATATTTCTGTTTATGAAAGTATTTCTTGTACATATAAAAGCAGAGAAGTTATTCAGTTTTGTAAGGATTTATTTTTATGTAAGCTACAAACACGCGTGATATGTAGCCTAATATGTTTATGTATTCCATATTTGTACAGTGTTTATGAAAGATTTTCTTCGCATATAATAGCAAAAACACATTCAGTTTCGTAAAGAGTTATTTTATGAGCGTCAAACCTGCGTAATATGTAGCCTAATGAGTGTATATATGCCATAATTGTACTGTGCTTATGGAAGCTTTTTTCTGCATGTAATAAAAAAAAACATTTATTTTCGGAAGAAGGTATTTTTTATGAGAGTCAAACATACGAAATATGTAGCCTAATATGAATAATCGAGCTGGTAGGAAAGGATGCCTACGTACTGTGTGATGGCGCGGGGCGAGGCAGGAGACCAAGGCCCAGGTCAACAGCACCCGCACGAACAAGTGCGCTCGGCTTGGCCGAAAATGGTACCTCTTCCCAACATCATATCTCTGCCGTGGTTCAACCTAGACACTTCCAATATCTTTCATCATGAGGAGGAAGGATTGGCGATGAGATAGCAGTAAAAACTATTATGTTTTCGTTTGAAATTACCACACAGGGCATTGGTGAACAACACCTATTTTTCCAAAAATTTGCAGTATCGCTCGCGCGCTGGGAGAGTGACAATAGACCCCTAGCCCGAGGTTTATGGGTTAAAGCTCTCCATTCACTTAAAACAAATAAAAGTCCTGGACCTGACAAAGTATATCCAACTCTGCTGAAAGAAACAAAGAGCGAAATACTCTCCTCCCTCACAACCGTATTCAATATGTCCTTGCGACAAGGCATCGTCCCTTCAGATTGGAAAAAGGCTAACGTGACACCCATTTTCAAGAAAGGAGACAAAAAAGTACCAGGTAATTACAGGCCCATTAGTCTAACTTCGATTGTAGGTAAGCTACTTGAGGGCATAATTAGAGACAAAATTGTGAGTTACCTTGAAAGCCACTCATTAATTGGGGACTCACAACATGGCTTCCGAAACAAAAGATCCTGCCTATCAAACCTATTAACCTTTTATAACGACCTCTTCACTGTTTATGACGTAACCAAATCTCTGGACGTAGTCTATCTTGATTTCCAGAAAGCGTTTGATAAAGTCCCGCATCATAAATTAATTTACAAATTAAAGGAAATAGGTATTGACGGTCAAGTAAACCAATGGATCGCGAATTGGCTGAGCAACAGACAACAAAGAGTAGTGATTGACGGATTTAACTCAGAGTGGGCGCCGGTCACTAGTGGCGTCCCTCAGGGCTCGGTCCTTGGCCCAGTGTTTTCATTATTTACATCAACGACGTGGATGTTGGACTCAATAACCGCATTAGTAAATTTGCAGACGACACAAAGATTGGTAACTCGGTTCTCACTGACGAAGACAGGCAAAGCCTCCAAGAGGATTTGCACAAAATTTCAGCTTGGTCGGATAGATGGGAGATGCCCTTTAACGTAGACAAGTGCCAGGTCCTTCAAGTTGGAACGAGGAATAAGAAGTTCGAATATGAAATGCGCGGCGTTAAACTCAAAAGCGTTCAATGCGTCAAAGACTTGGGGGTCAAAATCGCGTCAAACCTCAAATTCTCACAGCAATGCATCGATGCAGCAAATAAAGCGAACAGAATGTTGGGCTTCATTAAAAGAAACTTTGTATTCAAGAATAAAGATGTAATACTCCGCTCTACAACAGTTTAGTCAGACCCCACTTGGAATATGCGGTACAGTTTTGGTCTCCCCACCATGCAAAGGATATTGCTAAATTAGAAGGTGTTCAGCGTCAGGCAACGAAAATGATCCCTTCCTTGCGCAACAAATCCTACGAAGAAAGGCTTTCTACCCTTAACATGTTCTCTCTTGAGAAACGTCGCCTCCGAGGAAAACTGATCGAATGTTTTAAAATACTTAATGGTTTCACGAAAGTAGACAGATCAACATTGTTTATGATCGATGACACTTTGCGCACGAGGAACAATGGCGTAAAACTCAGATGTAGACAAGTAAATTCAGACTGCACCAAATTTTTCTTCACAAACGTTGAAAAGTGAGAATGGAATAAGCTTCCACCGTCATTGGTCCAGTGTAACACGATTGACTCCTTCAAAAATAAGCTCGACCGTCACTTCCTTCAACTTAATATCAACTAGAGTAGAAATGCAACGTTTTGGAGTCTTCTGATTAATGTAAAATCACTTAGGTTTAAGGACAGACCACCAAGTCTGGACCATGGGGTCTGTGTGGTCTGATTTGCTATGTAAATCTATGTAAATCCTCTGAATGTTCATATCACCACTACAACCACCACCACCACCACCACCACCACCACTACAGCTCCTTACACTGCCACTACAACCGCTTTCAGTATGCACCTTTAACAACAAGACCAGACCAGCATCACCACTACCACGACCACCACCACAAACAACCAAATTCACCATCATCACCACCACCGTTATCATCACCATCACCATATACAACCAAAATAAGCACCACCACCACCACCATGAACCACCACCATTAACAAGAACAACAACCTTCACAGCATCACCACCAAACGGTACCACCACGAGCACCATTATTGCCAGCGGTAAACATTTGAGCACCACCACCAAAGCCATCAATTCCGCCGCCACAACTCGAACGACTGTTACTACTAATATTTCCACCTACCCTAACCCGGGCGGCTTTCATTACCACCACCACCTATACATGCAATTTCATCTGCAGTTCGCGTGTAGTTTAGCATTTTTTACATCACTTCATCGCCCGAGTTGTAGTATAGTTATGGAAGCGTTACGTGTGTGTGTGTGTGTGTGTGTGTGTGTGTGTGTGTGTGTGTGTGTGTGTGTGATGCAATACCGTTTGGTGTGATGAAGATAAAGGGAGAGGACAGACAAACAGACAGACGGGGTTAATATGCCGTAACTCTTAACGTGACAAATAACTATGAGGCTAATATTAGACAGATCTTTTATTCTTCCTCATTGTTGACGTTTTTGTTTTTGTTTTTTAAGAGCAAAGGAAGTAACTCGAGGGCACGACCAAAAAAAAAAGACAGTCAGCTACCCAGGCAATGGCTTTTAATTTGATTCCATTTTCTTACCTTTTTCTTTCTAACTTTTCTTCTTTCTTTTTATATATTAGAGGAAGCAATCAAAGGGGAAAAAAAACGTGGAAAAGAAAAAACAAGACCACAAAATTACTGCTCCCCCTAAACAGTGATGGGAAACTTAAAAATACAATATTCGTAAAAGGTTACATTCAAGCTAAACAGGCGAACAAGCCCCGCCCACATCTACCCAACACCCACCAATCAGAGTTAACCTATTCCAGCATCCACCAATAACATGTAGTCTGAGGTGGAGAGGGGCGTGGCTTGCTGGTGGACTGGCTAATGATCAACACTATGGGGAAGGCAAGGACGAATGGGTGGGGATTACTCGCAAAGTTAGTTTGAACGAGGTCTAGATTAATGAGGATAGTTGTTTGTTGGGAGGCATTAGTATTGAAAGAAGAAAACATATGAATGAATGCTGTGTAAACAACTCAATATTTTTTTAAGTATCTGATTGCATGCGGTGAAATTAAAGTCTTATAAAGAGGAAAGGAAAAATAATTATCCCATATATGACGTCGATAAAGAGAAGAAAATTAAGGGTGGAGTCTAAGGCTCTTCGCCTCATCAGCTCTCCTCCTCCTACTGATAGTCTTCTGCCTCTTAAATTCCGTCGCGATGTTGCCTTTCTTTCTATCTTCTATCGATATTTCAACGCTGACTGCTCTTCTGAACTTGCTAACTGCATGCCTCCACCCTCCCGCGGCCCCGCTGCACACGACTTTCTACTCATGCTCATCCCTATACTGTCCAAACCCCTTATGCAGGAGTTAACCAGCATCTTCACTCTTTCATCTCTCACGCTGGTAAACTCTGGAACAATCTTCCTTCATCTGTATTTCCTCCTGCGTACGACTTGAACTCTTACAAGAGAAGGGTATCAGGACACCTCTCCTCCCGAAATTAACCTCTCTTTCGGCCACCTCTTTTGATTATTTTTAGGAGCAGCGAGCAGCGAGCTTTTTTTATCATTGTTTCCTTTTTTGTGTGTCCTTGAGCTGTCTCCTTTGTTTAAAAAAAAAGGAGAAAAAATGTCTGCTTGAGAAAAGAGAAAAGAAAAAAAACAGAGGTAGTGGGAGTGAATATGGGAAAGCATCATCACCACCATCACCATCACCATCACCACCACCATAACCCCTCCATCATCACTGGCACTGCGAATCACTCCATCACTCCTCACAACCACCAGCACCACCAACACCATCACGACTCACTCCATCACGCCTCACAACCACCACCACCACCAACAACAACAACAACAACCACAATTCACTTCATCACTCATCAAGGCCAAACCACCACCACCACCACCACAAGCATCCCACCTACGACTCATTTTATCTTCTCTCAGCAATCATCACCACCACCACCACCACCACCACCGCCGCTCACTAACCCTAGACTCCTAAAATGATATACGAGAGACGTGAGGAGATATCTCTCTCTCTCTCTCTCTCTCAACAAACGGCAAAAATATAATGAAAAAAAGTCTCTAGAAATGGCATAACGACTCTTACGACTTGGACAGCTCCTCCTCCTCCTCCTCCTCCTCCTCCTCCTCTTCTTCTTCCTCTTTCTTTTCCTCCTCCATCTCTTCTTCCCCTCTAAGCCTTGGTAAAAGAGAAAATAAATAAAACACACTGTAAACGACCAGTCGATGACAACCACAACCACGACCATAAAGTTCCTCCTACTCCTGCTTCTTCTTCTCCTCCTCCTCTTCCTCTTCTTTTTCCTCCTCCTCGTATCCACGCTACGATTAAAAGTCTTGTTGGTGGTTGTGTTGACTCTCCCTCTATTTTTACTTTATTTTTATTTACTCTATTTTTAATCTTGCTCCTGCTCGCTATCTTTCCCTCCCTCTCCCTTTCTCAAGTCATGACGCTCGCTTAGGTAGGTAGCTTAGGGTGCATTTCTCTTTTATAACAAATGAGTAACGTTGAAAGCACGCAGATAAGTTATTATTGGATTAACCCCTTGACTGTGGATTTCCTACCAGAAGACATCACCAAGCTACAGGAGCGGAACAAAAAGTGGCTGCTACATTTCAATGAAGAAAAATGTAAAGTCCTGCACCTTGGGAGTGAATATCCAGCACACCAATACCACATGGGAAACACTCCACTATCCACCACAGAGGCAGAGTACGACTTGGGAGTATATGTTACCAAGCTACCAGTGAAGGCGAAATCCGTGCCAATCGTAGCGGACGGGTTAAAAAGAAAGATCGTAGGTTTGTTGGTAATAACGTTTGCGACTTTCGTTATATTTCCAGTTGTAGAAAATAAGCAAACCTCTTGATTTCTACTGGATGGGTAAAAGTGTCTCTATGGTTTCAATGCCGATATAAGGGAAGGTCATGTTTAATATCGAGGTAGTTGTCTGTTAAGTGGAATGTTGTTTGATTACTACTCAATACATTTGTGTCAATTATGTTTGTTTGTTTGTTTATCGTATCAAACTTGTTCCGCATCTAACATCCACCATTACTAACTCCAGGAAGCAGGTTTTAGAATGCAGTGATGGAAACATATACTTAAATAAACTCCCCCATTCGCCCGCAGCTAATCTTCTTTCTTCTGTTGCTTTTCTTCCTTCTATTCTATTTCCACCGGTATCTCTCTCCTCTGTCACTAATTTTTATTCTGTTTCTTCTCTTTTTTCTACTCTTTTTGGAAACATATACGTAAATAAACTCCTCCACTCGTCCGTACCTAATCTTCTTTCTTCTGTTGCTTTTCATCCTTCTTCTCTATTTCCACCGTTATCTCTCTCCTCTCTCCGTCACTAATTTTTATTCTGTTTCTTCTCTTCTTTCTACTCATATTTTCACTTTTTTCTCTTTTTTGTCCGTCCATTCGTCCGTGCGTTAGCCAGTCAGCCACCCAAACCTCCTCCTCCTCCTCCTCCTCCTTCTTTCCGTAACTAACTGTTCTCTTACTTCTTCTCTTCCTTTTACTCTTTTTCCACCGTCTTCCTCTATTCTTTCATTCATTAGTACGTTAGCCAGTCAGCAACCCAGTCCTACTCTTCCTCCTTCTCCTCCTCCTCCTCCTCCCCACGAAGCTATGTCACCGTCAGTCCATCAGCCAGTCAGCCTTCCTTCCGTCCTCAGTGCCTGGCGGCGAATCTGGCCTGGCTGAAGCCTTTGATTAGTTCTTCCTCGTTACAAGTTTGGGGGCCGCGGGGAAAAACGTGGCCCAGACCTTGAGAGGGGGAAGGCGGGAGAGGGATGGGGGGAGGAAGGAGGGGAGGGGCAAGGGAGGAAAGGGGAAGGTAGGGAAAGAAAGGAGAAGGAGGAGTTTGGAAATGGGGAAGAAAGGGTGAGAGGGGTATGGAAAAGGGGAGAGGGAAAAGAGGAAGGAAGGGAAGGCAAGGGAAGGGGAGGAAAGGGGAGTGAGAGGGGAAAGGGTGAGGAGGGAAGGGGCGAGGGAGGGGGAGAGGCGAAGAAGGAAAGGGGGAGGTAGGGAAGGAGGAGGGAGGAAATGGTGAGGCAGGGAAGAAAGGGTGAAAGGGGTCGGGAAAAGGGGAGAGGGAAAAGAGGAAGGAAGGAGAGTCGAGGGAGGGGAGGGAAAGGGAGAGGGGAAAGAGGAAGGAAGGAGGCGAGGGGAGGGGGAGGGGAAAGGGGAGAGGGGAAAGAGGAAGGAAGGGGAGGCGAGGGGAGGGGGAGGGGAAAGGGGAGAGGGGAAAGAGGAAGGAAGGGGAGGCAAGGGGAGGGGGAGGGGAAAGGGGAGAGGGGAAAGAGGAAGGAAGGGGAGGCGAGGGGAGGGGGAGGGGAAAGGGGAGAGGGGAAAGAGGAAGGAAGGGGAGGCGAGGGAAGGGGAGGGAAGGGGAGGGGAGTAAGAGGGGAAAGGGTGCGGAGGGAGGGAGGAGGAGGGAGAGAGTTTTATATTAACCGTGTCCTCTTTTTTTAGTATATTTTTATCATTCTTTTTACATTTCTTTGGCCTTTCCGGATTAATCTGTGTAGCACCACGGCCCGATCACGTGCTGGACCCGCGATCACCACCTAGAACCTTCTCGAATCAACCTTTAAGAGTTCGTTCGCCGATATATGGTTACGGGTAAGACCTCAGACTCCCCCCTCGTCCACCGATCCCTCTTGCTACACGCTTCACTCTCCTAGAATTAATTTTATGAGAGGAACAGCTTGCTATAAAATAATGTATGTGAGTGTGTGTGTGTGTGTGAGTGTGTAGGGGGTCAGAAGCCGTGTATAAGTGCATCGTCATTTAATTTATTCCGCTTTTATAACACGGCGCCGCTTGATAATAATGGCGCTGGACACGTGTTTGCCTTTGTAACATTAACGGCCGAGTGTAATGTATTGATAAAACATTAGCGACGTCCGGTGGGGCCCTTTCACACACACGCACACGCACACACACGCACACACACACACACACACACACGCACACTCACACACACGCACACACACGCACACACACGCACACGCACACACACGCACACACACACACACACACACACACACACACACACCTCACATCAACTACTTCCAATGGCCGAAAAAGAGATCAATCGCGTTCTAATGTGTTTTTTTTAGGTACAAGGCAGAAAAAATGGTCAAGTCCCTGGAAATGCCCAAAACTCTTCCGAAAGCTTAGTCAATTATGTGTGCCGGACAAAAACGAGGAAAAAAAGTGAAGATAAGAATAGAAAGAAGAGAAGATACAGAATAGAAATTAGTGACAGAGAGAGGAAAAAGATAACGGTGGAAATAGAAGGAAGAAAAGCGACAGAAGAAAGAAGATTAGCTACAGACGAATGGAGGAGTTTATTATAGTATATGTTTCCATCAATGCATTCTAAAACCTGCTTCCTGGGTATAGTAATGGTGGATGTTTGAAGCGGGACAAGTTTGATAGGAAGTAGAAATGCTTAATAATATCACTCATTCACCCTTCGTCCTACACACACACATACGTTCATAGCAAGCCGTTCCTCTCATAAAGCAAAAAGCAAAATATATTAATAAGAAAGTGAGGTATATATATAACAGTCTACCGGATAGCTGAGAGAGTAAAGGAAGGAAAGCAAATTAAATAGATAGGCAGTATGAAAAAGGTGAGATTATCCAGGTAGAAACGCAGGTAAGGCGACACGTGACAGGTAAAAGGTAAGGATAAATAATTAATATAAAGTTAAGGGAAAGATATTGTTAGGGTGAAATGTTAAACGATACTATGAATAACAAATACTATTGCTACTACTATTACTACTACTACTACTACTATTATTACTACTACTACTATTACTACTACTATTACTATTACTACAACAACAGTGACAACAACCCTCAGAACTACTAAATCCACTTCCAACTCTTTGAACTACTCGCAAAATTACGAAAAGGAAATGAATAAAAATAAAAACTACTACTACTACTACTACAACTACTACAACTACTACTATTACTACTACTATTATTATTACTATTACTACAACAACAGTAACAACAACCCTCAGAACTGCTAAATCCACTTCCAACTCCTTGAACTACTCGGAAAACTACGAAAAGGAAATGAATAAAAAGTCTAACACCGGATACGCAAGCGGCTTATGTAACTTTTCTGTCATTCATTCTCTTCATTCTTTTCTGCGAACATTCCCGGAGGTGGTAGGGAGAGGGGGAGAAGGGGTGAGGGGAGATGGGGAGGGCGTAAAGGTGTGCACGTGGGGACAGGTGAGGTGAGAGGAGAGAGAGAGAGAGGCGGCAATGTCTGACTCGGTAACTCTTTCTCTTTTATTAACTGACAGTCACATACCCATAAAACATTCACCAGCTCTCATCGTTCCCTTAAAGAAAAAATAATAATAAATGGTGGAAAAAGGAAACGTAGCACAATAAGCAGATAAATAGATAGCATTTGGTGACAACACGAGATTGGTACTGCCACTGTTACCACACCACTACTACTACTACTACTAGTACTACACAATGACCTTCCTCTATTTCTCTCTCATTCACTCACTCACATCCCAACCTCAACTGTACCTACTCTTCCTCCTTCCTACCCTCCTTCCCTCACTCCTTCCTCTCCTTCTCTCCTCACCAAGTCCCGCGTTCATATCATCCAATAGCTGTGTGGTAATAACTGGAACTTCTCTATAGCGGAAAGTTCTGATAAGGCTCAAAACTTTGTCGCCTCTAAGTTCTAGCGCCGCATGGGATTAGCAAAGACCAGGGGAGGAACAGGAAGAGGAAGGAGGGGTTAGGAAAGAGTACCAGAAAGAGGGAGGGAAGGAGGGAAGGAGGGTGCTGAGGATAAGAGACAGGACGAATGGAAAAATAAACGCGAGTCTCAGAAAAGGACGTGAAGAAACTGAGGCGAGGCGAGGAAGGAAGGTGAAAAGTTGAATGAAAGGCTGAAAGGAGAGAAACATGTGGAAGAGGGTGGGGAGGGGGTCAAGGAGGAGGAAGGGAGGAGGAAGGATTAAAAGTGGGAGGAGGAGAAAAAAAGAGAAGATGTTAAGACGAAGGTGAAGGAAAAGAAGTGAAGGAACAAAATGAGGGGTAAGAAATGATGTAAAAAGAGCCGAATGAGAGAAAGGAGGAGGAGGAAGGAACTAAACGTGGAGGAGGAGAAAAAGAGAAGATGTTAAGACGAAGGTGAAGGAAAAGAAGTGAAGGAACAAATGAGGGCAAGAAATGATGTAAAAGAACTGAATGAGAGAAAGGAGGAGGAGGAAGGAACTAAAACGTGGGAGGAGGAGAAAAAAAGAGAAGATGTTAAGACGAAGGTGAAGGAAAAGAAGTGAAGGAACAAAATGAGGGCAAGAAATGATGTAAAAAGAACCGAATGAGAGAAAGGAGGAGGAGGAAGGAACTAAAACGTGGGAGGAGGAGAAAAAAAGAGATGTTAAGACGAAGGTGAAGGAAAAAAGTGAAGAAAGAAAATGAGGGCAAGAAATGATGTAAAAAGAACCAAATGAGAGAAAGAAAGAGGAGGAGGAAGAAGGAGAGGAGGAAAAATTGTAGAAAAAAAGGATTATGAGTAGAAGAAGAAAACAAAGCAAGGAAGAGAGGAATTGGCACTTGCAGAAAAAGGAAAAGATAAGGAGGAGGAGAAAGAGGAAGAAGGAGAAGGACTAAAAACATGAAAGTAGAAGGAAGGAAAAGAAAGGGATGAGAGAAATTGGCACTTGCAGAAAAAGGAAAAGATAAGGAGGAGGAGGAAGAGGAAGAGGGAGGAGAAAAAACCGAGAATGAAAGTAGAAGGAACGAAAAGAGAACGATGAGAGAAACGAGAAGTAGCAGGAAGAGAGAGAAGATGAAGACGCGGAGGAAGAGGAGGGGAAGAAGAGGAGGAGAAGGGGAAGGGAGGGCAAGGTTACCACAGAAGAAATGAAAAAAAAAAAAAAAACAGGAATGAAAGTAGAAGGAAGGAAAAGAAGAACTAGCAGGAAGACAGAGAAGATGAAGACGAGGAGAGGAAGAGGAGGAGAAGGGGGAGGGAGGGGAAGGGTACCACATATCTCCCCTTTGGTCTTTCATAATCCATCAAGCTGAAAGATAAGTTGGGCGAACGGAGGTTTTTCGGGGTCGATAACGGAGATGAGAGGCGACGACAATTGTTCCGCAGGACGCCCGGGGCCGCGACACTAGCAGGTCTTGAAGGAATGAGGAGAGAGGAAGGAGAAAGTAGGAAAGGGAGGGATTGGAGGAGGAGGCGCAATAGGGAAATGGAACCTGAGCACACGAGCGGAAGAGAGTGGGAGGGAGAGGGTAGAAAGGACAATAGGTAGGGAGAACAAGGACCCAGAGAGTAGCAGGAAAGGTTAATGAGAAGGGAAGATAAGGAGGAGAAGGAGAGCTGGGTGGAATGAAAATGGGGAGAATGAAGGAGAAGAGGGACAGTGAGTAGACGAGCGTAGATGTTGATGTGAGTGGCTGGAGAGTTGAGATGGAAAAGGAATATGGGTGAAGTGGTGATAAAATAGGGGAGTCAAGTAAAGAGAGAGAGAAAAAGGGCTATATAAAGAGACAAGTAAAGTTTGTGGGAAAGAGAGAGAGAGAGAGAGAGAGAGAGAGAGAGAGAGAGAGAGAGAGAGAGAGAGAGAGAGAGAGAGAGAGAGAGAGAGAGAGAGAGAGAGAGAGAGAGAGAGAGAAAGGAGGGACTGGGAAAAGTAAACAAAGAGGAGAAAGAGAAAAAAAAAATGGAATCACAGCGAAAGCCAATACACACACACACACACACACACACACACACACACACACACACACACAGACACACACACACACACACACACACACACACACACACACACACACACACACACACACACACACACACACACACACACACACACACACACACACACAAGAACAATACCGACACCACCGACAACAATAATAACAAAATACATTCCTACAGTCCTCCTTTCTTTCCTTCCCCCATCATAAAAGAAAGAGTATTGACGGACCTGACTTAGTAATAATATATATTGGGTCTCATCTAATCAAACCGGAGCCCGATGCCACACAAAGGCCGGATAATCAATGCCCCGCACCCTCTAATGATTACCTAAGCCTACTGAAGAGAGACAAAAAATATTAATAACAGAACTAATAATATTGATGATAATAATGAAGTGGATGATGACGACTCCAATCACGAATCCTCCTACTCTTCTTATTCCTCATATTCCTTCTCCACATCCTTCTCGTTCCCATCTTACTACTACTACTACTACTACTACTACTACTACAGATAATCAAAGCAAATATATAATAAAAAACAAAACAGCGACAAGTGAAAAGAAAAGATACAAGATAAGAGAGTACAGCATATATCAAATACAGAAAAATACTTGAAAAATAAACATACAGGTAAATAAATACAAAAATAACACGCCAACAGACACAGGTAAGAGGGAGAGAGAAGAAGAAAAAAAGAGTTCGAATTCATAGGTTGCCACAGTGCCGAAGGGGGGAGGGGGGACGGGGGAGGGGGAGGGAGGGAAGGGAGAGGAGGGGGAGGGTCTTCAGGTTTTCTTTCACTATTGGTTACTGACGTTAGCACTGGTATAATATTGAGTAAAAACTCACACAATAAAGTATCATAGAAATATAATCCTAAGTAAAACTAAGATAATAGAACACAATAGATATGTTAGATACGCTTTCCTCTATGGTACCACATCACTCCATACTCACAGTAGCAAAGATGAAGGTTTTGCCCATGTTGTCTAGGGAAGGACAACTGGGTGTATAGCACAAGAACAGAGTGCTGGCTGATCTGAGCCCTAGCCTGAATAAATGCTTCTTAAATAGGCAAGACATACAAACATACATCACGAGGTTAATACGTCAGGCGTGTGAGTCATACATCAAACTCACACTGAGCTCATACAATAATCTACCTAACCGACATGTGGCTTACACTCGATTTTAATCCTTAGTGTAGCTGTCACGCGGTGACGCAGCTTTGTTTTCATAACATTTTGTTCCGCGGTTGATCGTGTTTTGGCCGCGGTTGATTGTGTTTTGGCCGCGGTTGATTGTGTTTTGGCTTAGAGAGATAAGCGGGTGCGTTAATGGGCAATTGCAATTGTGTATAGGTTGGTAAATGAACAGTGCGTTTGGGGACAATCATGTGTTGGAGTCCGTGTTGTGCTTTTAGCGGTCGATACCGCTGTTGTCATCGGAAAATATTGCCGGAGAAGATGACGACACTGGAGCGAGTGGTGTCGCAGCCCTCGGGGCACCACATTTCTCTCATTCTTCCTTCCTGCCATCCTTCCTTGCTGCCTCCCTGCCTGCATTCCTTTCCTTCTTTCTATTTTGTTTTCTCTCTCTCTCTCTCTCTCTCTCTCATCCTGATCTAATAAAAAAATTCCCCGTAATATTCGTGTTTGTACAGCGAGTGTTTGCCGGGATCACGAGTCGATTTCAAGGATGCACGATGGTCTTACAAGGGAGAGTGTTACCTAATGACAGCGAGCTCGGGTATGTGATTAAGAGGGAGACTAGTGTTATGAGCCTGATGCGACGATAGTGCAGGTGAGGAAGAGAGAGAGAGGAGAAGGATGGAAAGGGATGATCGGGAGGGAGAGTAGTTTGTTAATGAAGAAGAGGAGCCTGGTAAGAAGAAAGTGTGCAGATGAAGAAGAGAGAGAGGAAGAGGGATGGAAAAGGATGAGGGGAAGGTAGAGTAGTTTGTTAGATATGAAGAAGAGGAAGAGCCTGATAAGACGAGACTTAAGGTAAAGAAGAGATAAACGGAGAGGAAAAGGGAAAGAAAATGAGGCTGTGAATGTACGGTAAACTTTTCGTAATTAGGAGAAAGACTAGTGTTACCTGATCCTAGAAAGGCGAGTTTGTGCAGGTGAGTAAGCGAGAGAAGGGAGAGAAAAGGGTGATGGAAAGGTAATAGTAGATTGTTAGTGATGAAGAAGAGCCTGACTAGTATTACCTGAGCTAGATAAGACAAAATAAAGAGAAAAAAATTGAAGCTTTAAATATTTAGCAGACTGTTTGAAATTAAGAGAAAGAAAGAGGAAGAATGATAAACGAGAGAGGAAGTGAAGAAAAAAGAGATAAAGGAGAAAAGGGAAAGAAAACGAGGATGCAAATGTTTTTAGACTGTTAGAAATTATGAGGAATAGAGAGGAAGACAGCTTTTACCTGAGCATAATAAACGAAAGTGCAAGTAAAGAAGAAAAATAAGGAACGAGGAAAAGAGAAATAATACAAGGCTGTGAATATATAGTAAGTTAGTAACCCTTTACAGATTAAGAGGAAGAAAGATAAGGCTTACTCTACTTGAGCTGAATAAGAAGATGGTGCAAGCAAAGAAGAAAGAGAACGGAAAATGGGATGTAAACGTTCATTTTTTTTACAACAGAGGAAACAGTGCAAGGGCGTAAAAAAAAAAGAGAAAACAATAATGGAAAAAAAAAAGCTCGCTACTTACTGCTCCTAAATACTCATACCTCATACAAATAGATAGTTAGAAATTGGTGGAAGAGAAAGGAAGCTACCTGAGACACCTGAGACTAAACTAGAATTACCTGAACCTAAGAAGAAAGTACAGGTGAAAGAAGGAAAAGAGGAAAAGGGAAAGAAAAGGATGACGCAAATGTTAAGTACTGTCAGGAAGAGAAAGGAAATGGAATGTAAACGTTCATACAAATATAGGGGAGTTAGAAATTCGGTGGAAGAGAAAGGAAGCTCACCTGAGACTAAACAAGAATTACCTGAGCCTAATAAAAAAGTACAGGTGAAAAAAAAGAAGAGGAAAAGGGAAAGAAAAGAATGACCCAAATGTTAAGTACTGTCAGAAATTAAGTGTCCTTGTTTTAGTGCCAATCAGCATCGACCTTCTTTCCCCTTTTCGAGTTAGTGAATCGTAAACAGACGAGCGACGCGGAAGCAATCACGTCCAAGGGGAGAAAAGGGAAAAAAACTAAACACGAGGCTGAAACGTCATCGAGTGTCCTGAATTAGCCTTCCTCTCTGCTTGTCTCTGGCCACACGAGGCTGAGCAATGGTTATGACTGATGGAGATAACATTTACCGAGTGGCCTGGTTTTGCTAAGCTGTTGACATTTTTTTTTTCAGCCATCATATTATAGTAGTGTTCAGAAGTCCATATTAAAATGTTTATCGAGTGGACTGATTATGCTTCCCGTGTGACACTTTTTTTCAGTAATCAGATTATAGTAGTGCTCAGATTTCCATATTAAAATGTTTAACGGGTGGACTGATTATGTCTCTTTTCGACACTTTAAATTTTAACCTTCAGAGTTTAGAAGTAATTATAATTCCACATATAAAAAAAAAGAATCTATCGAGTGGCCTGATTTTTGCTTTCCATGTAACACTTTTCTATCCTTCAAATATTAGCAGTAAATAAAATTACAAATAAAGAAATACCGAAGGCTGCTTTTCCTTTACTTTGAAATATTTTAACCTGCAATTTTTATCAATAATTAAAATTCCACATCAAAAAAGCATATCGAGTGGGCTAATTTTGCTGTATTTTGACACTTATTGCAGCGTTCGAATCTTAGCAATAATTAAAATTCAGTGCCAGAGAGTTTATGTAGTGGTTTCATTTTGCTATATTTTTACTCTTGCATTAAATATTTAACCCTAACTGCTGTATTTTGACACTTATTGCAGCGTTCAAATCTTAGCAATAATTAAAATTCAGCGCCCAAAATGTTATCTATTGGTTTCATTTTGCTATATTTTTCCTCTTACATTAAATATTTACCTCTCTCTCTCTCTCTCTCTCTCTCTCTCTCTCTCTCTCTCTCTCTCTCTCTCTCTCTCTCTCTCCATATCAGTTAATCGTGGCCTCAATTTCCTTTTTACTGTTTGGCGTAGCAGAACAGGTTACGAAAGTCTTTACAATGTTCTGCCTAAAAATATGAAACCACTTTTAATTCTTTTTGCCTGAAGAATTTGTCGGTGATCAGAAGTTTACACCGCAGAACACAAAACCATACCAGAGAAACACAGAGACAACATATGCACCATCCAGTTTTATATTCTTTTCGCTACACATTTTAGTATTTCTTTTAGACTTTTAACCTCGAGAAGATTAAGCATGAAAAAAATGTGAATAAACTGATTTTATATATATTTTAGGAGGTTCGGTCGAGTCATTTCGGATTCAAGAGGAATACTAATATTACTTTTAGACCTGAAATAGTAAACACGAAAGAAAATCACATGGAAAAAAAGGAGAGAAGGAGGAGGAGAGGGAGAGAGAGGGAGAGAGAGAGAGAGAGAGAGAGAGAGAGAGAGAGAGAGAGAGAGAGAGAGAGAGAGAGAGAGAGAGAGAGAGAGAGAGAGAGAGAGAGAGAGAGAGAGAGAGAGAGAGAGAGAGAGAGAGAGAGAGAGAGAGAGAGAGAGAGAGAGAGAGAGAGAGAGAGAGAGAGAGAGAGAGAGAGAGAGAGAGAGAGAGAGAGAGAGAGAGAGAGAGAGAGAGAGAGAGAGTTTTGCCACACCTGCAGACGCAAAGACCACAAGGAAGCCAGCTGTCCTATGAACAAGTGGTGTGACTACTGCCAGCGTCCTCGTCACACTACTCAGGAGTGCCGAACTCGCCTGGCAGTTGAGAGACAGGAGCAGCTTCTCCACAAGATCACGACTGAACAGGCTCTGAACAACGCCAATCTTGTGCAGTCTCTTACTCGTCTTCTTGCTCCAGCCTCCCTCTCTCCACCAACTCAAGCTGTGAGCTTGGGGCATAATTGGACATCGCACCAAGGACCGCCAGCCACCACACAACAACCACTCCTGCCTCATCCAGGCCCACCACTCAACCTTCCTCCTGGTGTGTGGAGTCATGGGCAACATTAATCAAGATTACCTCTCTATTGTTTCTGCCAATGTCAGAGGGCTCCAAACAAATATTGGTGACCTCATTCACTCCTTTGTGATTCCTCACACGCCTGACATAGTGGCAACAGTGGAAACATTTCTGAATGAGACCATCCCAAGCAACTATGGTCAGATTCAGGGATACACAAGTTGGCACAGAAGGGACAGATCACGCGGGACCTTCGGTGGTGTCGCTGTCTGTTTTAACAAGATCTTGCCAGTCCAACCTCTTGATGTAGCTCTCCCTATCCACCTTGAGATGATGTTTTTCAAGATATGGACACAACAACATGGCTCTATCCTACTGTGCGTGTGTTATCGCCCTCAGTGGCAAGGAGGTGAGCCCATACAATTCCTACACACTAATCTTGACCAGCTTATACAGCAACACTCCTGCAGCCACATCCTCATCGTTGGCGACCTCAATCAACACTTGGTTGCTAGAGTGTTTGACGATCTCCTCACTTTACATGGCCTTACAAACCATGTCACCTTTCCCACCCACAACTCTGGTTCTTCCCTGGATCCTGTTATTAGTGATGTGCCAGAGGATATTGTCACCTGTCGTCCCCTCGGTGCCGTGGGATCCTCAGACCACCTGGCTGTCCTAAGCACGATTCAAATCGCCGCACTGTGGGACGCCCCTACGATGCGTAATAACTGGCTCTGGGGCAAAGCCGACTGGGAGGGACTTCAGGAAGCCCTGTGTTGTACTCCCTGGCATACCATCCTCACAGGTGACGTGGACGAACAGGTCAGCACTTTCACAAGTACTGTTCTTTCCATTCAGAACACTTACGTCCCTAACCATACCTTCAAGGTCAAGCCTCGTGACCAGCCTTGGTTTGGGTACGAGTGTAGGATGGCTGCCGACGCTAAGAGCAGGGCATGGAGACGCTTAAAGAACATCCAACCTATATAAACAAGCTGCTCCACAAAGAAGAGTGTGCCAACATGCGAAGTGTGCAGCGTTTGGCTCAACAACGATGGCAGGACGACTTGAAGTCACGACTCTTTGGCCGCTCTGTGGGAAGCAAGGCTTGGTGGACTGCCCTCAAGGACCAACAAGGCCTCGCTCCTGTAGACCACATTCCTCCATTAGACAGGGCGGACGGCTCGGTAGCCACCAAAAGCAACGACAAGGCAGAGGTATTGGCAGCATACTTCTCAGGGAAGATGACTGTCCCTGACCCTGAACGTCACCCACCTGCCATGGCTCAACTCAACACCACCCCCCTCCAATTCATCACTATTACCACTGAGGATGTCAAGCAACAATTGCTCAAGGTCGACACCAAGAAGGACCTTGGACCAGATGGGATATCTACACACATCCTCAAGCACTGCGCAGCCCAGCTTGCAGGCCCCATCACCACCATTTTTCAGAGCTGCCTTAACACCAGCAAGTGGCCTTCCCTCTGGAAAGTTGCTAACGTGGCAGCCATACACAAAAAAGGAAAGAAGACAGATCCTCGTTACTTCAGGCCAATCTCTCTCCTGTCCGTCCTTGGCAAAACCTTTGAATCTATTCTTGCCAAGAGGATCTCAGGCTTCTTCAACACACACCACATTCTCAGCGACAGACAGTATGGCTTCCGCTCCAACAGATCTGCCAACGATATCCTCCTCAGCATGTCCTCTGCTTGGCAGCATAACCTCGACAGAGGACGCGACACTTTCGTCATCGCCCTGGACATCGCGGGAGCGTTTGAGAGAGTGTGGCACCGGACTCATCTTCAAACCCAGAGTGTGGGTGTTAGTGGCAGGCTCCTCCATCTCCTTCACGACTACCTCGAGGACAGATCGCTCAGTGTAGTGGTGAACGGCCACACCTCGGGGGAGTATCCTATTAATGCTGGCGTCCCACAGGGTAGTGTCCTTGGACCACTTTTGTGGAATGTGTATTTTAATGACCTTCTCCACCTCATACCTGAAGCGAACGCCTACGCGGATGACTGTAGCCTCACATTCCCTTGCGACGGTACAGATCACTGTGCAACCGTCGCCCTTATCAACCAGGTTTTACAGACCGTCTCATCGTGGGGACATCGTTGGCAGGTTGACCTGGCACACGACAAGACACAGGTCATGCTGGTCTCAAGGCGACGCTGACCCCCAGCCATCCCCACTCCCCCCATAATCCTACAAGGGAAGGTGCTGCCCTTGCAACAGTCTATCACTGTCCTCGGCGTGGAGGCGAACAACAGCCTGTCCTTCACCAGCCACGTCAGGAAGACTGCATCCAAGGCAGCAGGACGGCTGAACTGTGTCAGCCGTGTCTCCCACCTCCTTGATGCGAAGGGAGTGTCGAACCTTTATGCTGCCCAGGTTCGCTCCCTCATGGAATACGCCCCCCTGACATGGTCATCCTGCCCTCCATCATACCTGGGTCTTCTCGACAAGGTACAAAACCGCGCCCAACGGCTCATCTCTCAAAGGGCCGCCCCAAACCAGCAGCAACCCACTCCACTACATCCTCTTCGGCAGAGGCGAGACGTGGCTGGCCAGTGTACCATCTACAAGGTACACATGCAGGCTGCTCCGCATCTCGCAACTCTCCGGCAAAAGTGGCCAACACCACACCCCCACGCCACCAGGGTCGCTCTGTCGAGGGAACACCAGCTCACCGTGCCCTTCGCCAGAACGGAGACTTTCCTCCGCTCATTCGTGCCCCGATATACTAGACTCTGGAACTGCCTGACAAGACACACTCACATTCACACATCCACTACACTCCACACTTTTAAAAAAGAAGTGAACATCTGGCTATTGTCTAATGTATACCACTAACTTTCACTGTACTGTCCATTATCTTGTAACACAACAACAGATAGTTATTCGGAACCTTACCGGTAACTTTTAGTTGTCATGTACCACTTTATGCAATCATGCTTAGTAAATAAATAAAAAAAATAAGAGAGAGAGAGAGAGAGAGAGAGAGAGAGAGAGAGAGAGAGAGAGAGAGAGAGAGAGAGAGAGAGAGAGAGAGAGAGAGAGAGAGAGAGAGAGAGAGTGTATTCCAGGAGCAATTAAGAACACGGGATGAATTTGGACAGGTCATATCGTGGGTAGATTTGGTAAGAGAAACGCAACCCAGAAATTGTATGAGTCAGGAAAGGCAGAGAGCAAAGTGGAGATATGATATTAGAGTATTTACCGGAGCATGATGTATTACACTATCAACGGAGAGAGAGATAGAGATGTGGAGGCATTGGTGAAGGGTTCTCTCTCTCTCTCTCTTCTCTCTCTCTCTCTCTCTCTCTCATTCATTCTCTCCCTACCGTCCTCTCTCAATCTATTGCTTTCCTTTCCTTTTTCCCAGATTATTTTCTCTCTCCTTGCATTCAAAACACTTTCCCTTTCCTTTACTTTTTTTTCTTTCGTGAATTATTCTCTACATGCTCCCCCTTCACTAGTACCTTACCTTTGCCTTAGCTTTTTAAATTCTAACTGCTGCTCACTTTAACTATCAAATTACCTCAAACCCTCCTTTTCTACCTGTCCTAATCCCATCTTCACCTTCACCTCACCTGCCTCAGTTTCACGTATCTTCATCAACACTGTATCTTTCTTTCTCTCACACTACTCTCTTTTCTTTCCTCTCTCTTCCTTTCTCTCTTGCAGCCCCTTCTCGCGCCTCTCTTCGCCCGCCGCTACGAACCATCCACGGAATAGAAATTAAAACCCGAGCGACAACCCAATTTTCTTTTGTAAACAAATGACGCAGAAGTGAATTAATCCGCCGCGGGAGGCTGTACAGGAACTAATAACATGCATCAACAGGAGCCCGGAAGAGAGGGGAAGATGAGTTAAAGGTAGAGAACGGGAAGAGTATAAAAAGGTAGGTGAGGATAAAGGGGTGTTAGGGGTGAGGGAAGAGGAGGTGGAGGTATAGTGAGAAGGTGTGAGAGGGGAAGGAACAGAGCATAGGTGGATAGGAGTCGGGAAAAGAGGGGAGGATGTGTTAGAGAAAGAGAAGAAGAGGAAGAGTAGTTACAGAGTGTGAATGTGTGAGAGGAGAAGAGGGAATGGGTTGAGGGAGGAAATATAAAGGGTGAAGGGTGTTGGAGAGGATAAAAGAGAGAATAGGTAGATATTAAATGGGAGTTAGAGGAAACGAAGGAGGTACATTGAGAGGTGTAAGAAATTAAGTTAGAGAAAAAGATAAAACGAGAGTGACCAGGGAAGAAAGGAAGACTAAAAAGAAGAGCATAAGAAGAGATAAAGGAAAGGAGGATGAGGATGAAGAAAAGAGGTAGGAAGAGATAGAAGATGAGAAGAAAGAAGAGGAAACTATATGTGAAATGGCAACAGGTTCATGAGAGAGAGAGAGAGAGAGAGAGAGAGAGAGAGAGAGAGAGAGAGAGAGAGAGAGAGAGAGAGAGAGAGAGAGAGAGAGAGAGAGAGAGAGAGAGAGAGAGAGAGAGAGAGAGAGAGAGAGAGAGAGAGAGAGAGAGAGAGAGAGAGAGAGAATCCACCTGACCTTTTGTTCTTTCTAAATTGGCTGCTGATTGCACCTTTGTTAACGCAGGTGTCAGGACGGTAAATAAACCACGAGTGAACTGTATTAAATTCCACAACACTTTCGACATTTGCTATATATATGGACTTTCCTTGTTCTCTTTATTTTCCCTCTTTTTCTCTTTTCATTTCCAAATCTATCCTTTCATTATTACTGCATTTTCTTCATCCTGTTCTGCTTTTTTTCTCTTAATTTTCCGCTTTTTTTTCTTTTTTGTTCGTCATTTCCACCTATATTATTTTCTTCTTCAGTCTGGTTATTTCTTTTTTTTTTCTCTGTGTCTCTCTCTCACTTATTCTCGCTTATTCACGCACGCGTCCCTCTGCCCTACGAAAAAGAAAAGCAAAGCAAATATATAGATAAACACTACTCACTTGCTTTCTCCTCCTTACCAAGATGGCGCTAAAGAAATGTTCGACTTGCACAGGAAACTTCTCTGGTCATTTCTTCTCAGGACGATCGACTGTCTGCAAGATCTGCCTGTTGACACAGCAGATGGAAACGAGACTCCTTCAACAGGACGAAAGGCTGACTGCTGGCGAGAAGAAGATCACCGAACTAACAAGTACTGTTGATACCTTGCAGGAGTTTATCCAGGCCAACATCGTCGCCCCTCCTGCAACGGACGCCTCATCACCCTCCTCACCTACACTCGATGCCAAGCCACCTTCCGAAGAAGGCACGTCACAGGAACCGGTAGAGCTGACGCTGAATGCTTCACCCCGTGAGAGGAGGAGCCAGACCCGCCCCTAGAGCCATTTATCCTACTCATTGCTACAACAGATTTGCCATACTGGAGGAGGAGGACGAGGAACAGAGCACCTTCTGGTCGGTGACTCTATGATTCGCCATCAGGTGGTTGAATTCTGTGGCAGAGTCCCCTGTCGTAGGCGTAACTACTGTTATCCTGGAGCTGGTGTTGACGACATCACAGCTGCCCTGGACGAGGTCTCCGCTGTGGCCTCTAATGACTCACTCTTTGTTCTCCACACAGGTACAAACGACGTCACCACGACCTGGTCTGAGGAACTGCTGGACAAGTACCGTAGGCTCATCCAGCAGTATAAGTCTAAATCCCTAATATTATGATTTCAGGAATTCTACCACGGACATGGGATGAGGGCGACTTCTACAGTAAGGCCTTCAGCCTCAACAACTGCCTGCAGACTCTCTGCGGAGAGCTTGACGTCGAATTCTTTAACGCCTGAACGATTTCTACGGCCAGAGTAGACTTTTCCAAAGAGACGGCATACACCTGTCCCCCATCGGGGCAGCCAGATTTGAAGGTTCTCAACAACGCCGTACGTAACGCCCGAACAACAAAAACGACTCTCAGCCACGTCCTTCCATCCCGCCTGTGTAAATAGACACCATACACCGCAACAGACTCGTAACATTGAACCCTCCAGTACCTCTTTGACCATGCTTCAAGATAACCTAAGAGTCCTTAGTTTCATTGCGCGTAGCCTAAGAAACAAGTTTGATGAACTGCGATGTCTTGCTTTGACAGAAAACTTTGACGTAATTGCTATAACCGAAACATTTATTGACACCACTAATATTGATTTAAGTTCCGAATACAACATAGATGGATACAGAATCTTCAACAATTATCGTGTAAACCGTAGAGGGGTGGTGTCGCCCTTTTGTCAAAAGCTACTTGCAACCTACTGACAAACACCAAGAAACAGTAACGTTGAACATTTGTGCAAGTGAGTAAACATTGCAAAAGTCAATTTAAATATATCTGTCACTTACAGGCCTCCGGGGCAATCACTTGATGGCGATCTTGAAATGTACAGCGTCTTAAGGCAGTCACTTAAAACAGCGACTCACTGATACTAGGAGACTTTAACCTCCCCCATATCGACTCAAGGACACTGTCTGGTACAGAAGGTGAGTCCCATAGAATGATCGAATTTTTCGAGGAAAATTATCTAAGCCAAATGGTTTCTGAACCAACTCGACAAAATAACATACTTGACCTTGTTATAGCGACCCAAGATAACCTAGTCAATAATGTCACGGTAGGAGAACACCTCGGTTCTTGCGATCATAAACTAGTGCGCGTTGGCATTAGAGCTCAAACATCGGTGACAGAAAATAAAGTAAAGGTGCCCAATTTCAAAAGAGCCAACTTCGTAGAAACTGACGAAAACTAATAGATATGCAACTATCAGATGACGGCAATGCAGAGGACGCCTGGCTAAACTTTAAAAATCACTTACTCACTCAGCAGGACACATTTGTACCCTTGTGCGAGAAGCGAATTAACACTAATAAAGTCCACCGTGGTTTAATAGCGAAATTAAACACTCAGTCAAGGAGAGAAAATTGTCTTACAGGTTAAAGAAAGACCAAAGCACGCCTGAAAACATTAGACTTTACAATGATGCAAGGCGACGAGTAAAAAGATTAGTGCATCAGGCAAAGCGTAGATATGAAGAAAATATTGCAGCCAACTGTAAAATAATCCGAAATCCTTCTTCAGTTACATAAACAACAGAAAGGCGATCAGAAGTGGAATTGACCTTTAACAAACAGCGACGGTGCACTAGTGACTGACAGCCAACACGTTGCAAACCTATTAAATAATTACTTTTCCTCGGTGTTTAATAACAACAGTCCTCCCACCACCACCACCAACACCAGTACTAATGTAAATCCTGAGCATGCATTGTCTAACTCTGAAATAAAACCCGATGAAGTCCTTAAAGCCCTCAAATCACTTAAAACAAATAAAAGTCCTGGACCTGATAAAGTATATCCAACTCTGCTGAAAGAAACAAAGAGCGAAATGCTCTCCTCCCTCACAACCGTATTCAATATGTCCTGCGGACAAGGCATTGTCCCTTCAGATTGGAAAAAGGCTAACGACACCGATTTTTAAGAAAGGAGACAAAAAGTACAAGGTAATTACAGGCCCATTAGTCTAACTTCGGTTGTAGGTAAGCTACTTGAGGGCATAATTAGAGACAAAATTGTGAGTTACCTTGAAAGCCACTCATTAATTGGGGACTCACAACATGGCTTCCGAAACAAAAGATCCTGTCTATCAAATCTATTAACCTTTTATAACGACCTCTTCACTGTTTATGACGTAACCAAATCACTGGACGTAGTCTATCTTGATTTCCAGAAAGCGTTTGATAAAGTCCCGCATCATAAATTACTTTACAAATTAAAGCAAATAGGTATTGACGGTCAGGTAAACCAATGGATCGCAAATTGGTTGAGCAACAGACAACAAAGAGTAGTGATTGACGGATTTAACTCAGAGTGGGCGCCGGTCACTAGTTGCGTCCCTCAGGGCTCGGTTCTTGGCCCAGTGCTCTTCATTATTTACATTAACGACGTGGATGTTGGACTCAATAACCGCATTAGTAAATTTGCAGACGACACAAAGATTGGTAACTCGGTTCTCACTGACGAAGACAGGCAAAGCCTCCAAGAGGATTTGCACAAAATTTCAGCTTGGTCGGATAGATGGGAGATGCCCTTAACGTAGACAAGTGCTAGGTCCTTCAAGTTGGAACGAGGAATAAGAAGTTCGATTACGAAATGCGCGGCGTTAAACTCAAAAGCGTTCAATGCGTCAAGGACTTGGGGGTCAAAATCGCGTCAAACCTCAAATTCTCACAGCAATGCATCGATGCAGCAAATAAAGCGAACAGAATGTTGGGCTTCATTAAAAGAAACTTTTTATTTAAGAATAAAGATGTAATACTCTGCCTCTACAACAGTTTAGTCAGACCCCACTTGGAATATGCGGTACAGTTTTGGTCTCCCACCATGCAAAGGATATTGCTAAATTAGAAGGTGTTCAGCGTCGGCAACGAAAATTATCCCTTCCTTGCGCAACAAATCCTACGAAGAAAGGCTTTCACCCTTAACATGTTCTCTCTTGAGAAACGTCGCCTCCGAGGAAAACTGATCGAATGTTTTAAAATACTTAATGGTTTCACGAATGTAGACAGATCAACATTGTTTATGATCGATGACACTTTGCGCACGAGGAACAATGGCGTAAAACTCAGATGTAGACAAGTAAATTCAGATTGCACCAAATTTTTCTTCACCAACGTTGTAGTGCGAGAATGGAATAAGCTTCCACCGTCAGTGGTCCAGTGTAACACGATTGACTCCTTCAAAAATAAGCTCGACCGTCACTTCCTTCAACTTAATATCAACTAGAGTAGAAATGCAACGTTTTGGAGTCTTCTGATTAATGTAAAATCACTTAGGTTTAAGGACAGACCACCAAGTCTGGACCATGGGGTCTGTGTGGTCTGATTTTCTATGTAAATCTATGTAAATCTCTCTCTCATATGGACTTTCCTTTTCTCTTAATTTTCCTTTTAATCTTTTTCATTCCTCATTTCTTCCCTTATCATATTCTTTACTCATCCTCTTCATCAATTCTTTCGCTGTTTTCCTTCTAACTTACATGAACTTTCTTTTTTTCTTTTTTTTCTTTTTTTTTATTCCTCATTTCTTCCTTTATCATATTTTTTCTCTTCCTCTTCATCATTTCTTTCGCTGTTTCTCCTTCTCTAACTTACATGAAATTTCTTTTTTTTCTTTGTTTTCTTGTTTCTTTTCGTGTTCGTTCTTTATTTCCACTTTTAATTACATCTTTTTCACTTCATTATTTCATTCATTAGCAAGTGTTTCTGCTTCTCTCCATTGTGCGAGCTTTATCTTTTTTTTCCTTATTTTCCCTTTTCCTCTTTCGTTTTCATCCCTCATTTCCTCTTTTCATATATTCTTCTTCCTATTCATCATTTCATTTCCTTATATTTCAAGTGTTTTGCTTCTCGCCAATATGAACTCTCCTCTTTTTTCTTTTCCTTTTTTTTTTTCGTCCTTAATTCCACTGTTAATTCCATCCTTATTTCAATTCATCATTTCCTTCATTTTCGAGTGCTACTTGCTGAACCTCTCTCGTGCCATCACCTTTAATTAAGAAAGATATGCTTGAGGGGATTGAGTGCTTGCTTTGCTTCCTCTTTCAAACCAGCGAGCCAGGATACACGATTTGCCCTCGCTCGGGGGAATCATTTTAGCATTTACACACCTTATAATATTATATACACTGAGTTCCTGATATTAGTGTGTAGGGGAGGTAGAAGAGGGGAGTGTGTTTGTGTGTGTGGGGGATGTGTTTGGGGGAGGTGGATTAATGTGCATGTTGTGTGGAGGATTTGTGTGGGGAGGTGAGGGATTTGTGTGGTGGGATGAAGGGATATTTTAGTATGTGAGGGTTGGGGATTTATGTGTGTGTGTGGGGGGGCTGTGTGTGTGTGGGAGTTGAATGTGTGTGTGGGGAGGGATCTGTGTGTCGGAGGAAAGGATATGTGTGTGGGAGAGCTCAGGTAGGAAGGGTTTTTTGTGTGTGCAGAAGGTTGTTAATGTGTGGTGTTAGGGTGTGTGTATGTGTGTGTATGTGTGTGTGTTTGTATTATTATGTCTGTCTGTGTATTTCTAGTCTTGCCATCTTACCTGTATCAGTGAAATAGCAGATAAAAAAATATACACCTGATTATATTTTTGATTAATTTCAATGAATTTTGCTTTGATGATTTGTGTTAGTGTTTCTGTATACCTTCCCTTCCTATCACTACTGACACAAAGCTCCTAAAACTTAAAACAAAATACTTCGAAAAATCCTTGTAAAGTATTTGGTGTTTATATAATAAGGTAAGAAATTTGACGTAACTATACAGGAAATCTCTCTAGTACCCGGTGTCGTGTTGAAAACCTATAGCTATAAAGGAATGTACACATTGTACAGCTTGGTTTATTAAGTAGGGAGTTGGGGAATCAGAGGAGGGATTGGGGAAAAGCAATTAGGAAGGGAAATGTGGTTGAGGAGGAGACAGGAATAGAAAATCAATTGCTGTTTGCAAAGACAATATGTTAGACTGCACTGCACGTTGTTGAGTCAAGAGGGAGACGAGAAACGCATGAAGGGACTATTATACTGGGCAAATTTTCCGTGGATCTTCAGTCAAACCACGATTTCCGCTAGCGTGGTTCTCAACTGTTTGTTGTTATTGATGGTGATGAAGATGGTGAGTAATACCGTCGTCCTTCAATGAAATCTACCGTAGCTTTGGAAGATCGTGGACACGTCAGAAAACCACGCAAATATGAGAACCACTCCAGCGGAAATCGTGGTTTGACTGAAGATCCACGGAAAATTTGCCCAGTGTGATAGCCCTTTAAGTCTCCCTCGCGGTGCATTCTAAACGGTATCGCGCGCAGGTATTTCATCCGTGCCGACTCCCTGACCTCTACCGATCCTTATTCATGAAGCAATATAGCTGAGTGCAGAAGTCCAGCTGAGTCTTTTATGCTTCCTACTCAATGTATATTTTTATATTACTTTTTGGCTCTCGAGTTCCATTATCGATACCTTTGTTTATTTCTTTACTGCTTTGTTTTCTGATGCACTTTCATTTTTTTTTTTACAGTAAGTTTACACATTTTCTAATCACCTCCATGACCTAATTTGAGGCTTAGAGTTACCTGTATCACCTGTAAAATGTGCATGATTCTGAACACCTGAGGAAGGGTTTATCACTTAATCGCCTAGTTAAAGATATGTCATTAAGAGCTTGTTAATGCTCGAGTGCGGGTTTTGTGCATATTAAATTTGATCGTAATGTAGATTGGATGACGTAAGAGACTATTAAAAAACATAGCTCTGGGTATGGTTAAAAAATGGGTACTTACTCTTTTTCTTCGCCTTCCTCTCTCTCTCACTCCTTCTCTCCCTCTCTCTCCTCTCACCAAGTCTCTGTTAGTTTCCCATTTTCCTTTCACAGGTAAGTTATGGGGTGAAGGCTATGATCACTTGGACAGGTATTTTACTGCCTGTTTCCTCACCTGAAATATGAAAAAAAAAAGAAAACTTGATCGATAGGAAACAATAATGGTAATGCTAATAAAAAGGAATAATAACAAGAAAAAGATGGAAAATGAAGTCATAACACACACACACACACACACACACACACACACACACACACACACACACACACACACACACACACATACACACACACACACACACACACACACACACACACACACACACACACACACACACACAGGTCCTTCCCGTATATCAACAAACACTTACCATCTGTTCTTTTCTTGTACCTTAAATGGAAACACACCTCTCCTCTCCTCCTCCTCCTCCTCCTCCTCCTCCTCCTCCTTTTGAAGTTACGTCACCTTTTCTCCTTCACCTCTTTTAATGTCTCACCTGCCCAATACACACAAATGATAAACAAAAAATAAACAAAGATAGAAATACAAAAAATTACTGTGGAAAATTCTTAACCAAAACAAACGTAAACAAAAACAACACGAAAACAGAAGGAAACGGGAACTAAATTAAACAAACAAACAAAAAAACGAATGCTATTATTATTATCGTTGTTTTTCTTTCTTTACATATCCATTCATTTAACCGAAAAAATACATTCTATTTTATTCTACACTGAAAATGAAAAAAAAGAAAAAACTTAACACCGCAGAGAGAGAGAGAGAGAGAGAGAGAGAGAGAGAGAGAGAGAGAGAGAGAGAGAGAGAGAGAGAGAGAGAGAGAGAGAGAGAGAGAGAGAGAGAGAGAGAGAGAGAGACAGATAGGCAGACAGACAGACGAAGGCAGACAAAAAGACAGAACCTTTAACTGATCCTCTTTTATTCTGATTTCCTGCATGCATTCAAGAGGAGGAGGGGAGGGGGGTTGAGGGGAGAGGGGGGAAGGGGATGAAGTGACAGGGGTACGGGAGGAAGGGATAGAAGAGTAGGAGGGGAAATGGGAGAGGCTAGAGGAGTAGGAGGATGTGGGGAAGGTAGGAGGAGGAGGAGAAAGAGGGGAAACGGGGGAGTGTGAGGAAGGGCGCTATTCTGTCTATCTTCTATTTGCGTTGAAGGGGGTTGGATGATAAATGAAAAGGGGTTTGTTAAAGGGTAGGGTGGAAATAAGGGGGTTGAGGAATAAGAGGGAACTGGAAAAGAGAAAAGGGAAAGAAAAAGTGGTTTAAGACGGGGATCAGGAAAAAGAGTTAAGAGAAAAGCGATTAAGGAGGATGAGAAGGAAGAAGAAGAGGAGGCGGGGGAAGAGAAAAGGAAGGGAAGGGTGGTCTGAAGGAGGTGAGGGAAAGATAAATAGATTGAGGATGACATACAGAGGAAAGGAATGGCTTTTGAGGTGAGGGTATAAAATAAAAAGTGATGGGAAAATAAAAAGGGAAGGGAAAGAAGACTGGATGTAGGGGAAGGGAAGACAAGATAACAGGGAGGAGAAAGAAGGAATAGAAAATCAGCTGACGATGAGGAAACAAAGGTTGATAATTATAAGGGCGGCCTGGGAGGAAGAGGAGGAGGAGAGGAGGAAGAAGAAGAGGAGGTGGGGAAGAGAAAGGGGAAGGGATATGATGTCGAAGGGGGTGAGGGAAAGAGAAATACATTGAGGATGACAAACAGAGGAAAGGAATGGCTTTTGAGTTGAGGGTATAAAGAAGTGATGGGAAAATAATAAAGGAAGGGAAAGAAGACTGGATGTAGGGGAAGGGAGAAGATAATGGGGAAGACAAAGAAGGAATAGAAAACAAGCTAACGAGGAGGAAAAAAAAGGTTGATAGATAGGCTGTCTGGGAGGAGGAGGAGAGGAGGAAGAAGAGGAGGAGGTGGGGAAGAGAAAGGGGAAGGGATGTGTTGTCGAAGGAGAAGGGAAAGAGAAAGGGATTAGAGATGACAAATGGAGGAAGGAAATGGTTGTTGAGGAAGAGGTATTAGAAGAGAAGGAAGATTGGAAATTATAAAAAGGGAATGGAAAGAAGTTTAGAGGGAGGTGAAGGGAAGAGAAGGGGTTTGCAGGTGATAAATGGAGAAGGGGAATAAAAAGGGAAGGGGGTATAAGAAGAGAAGCATGATGGGGAAAAAAAAGGAAGGGAAAGAAGGTTGAGGAAGGGGGCGAGAACAAAAGAGGGAAAAGGGGAAAAAGGCAGTTGGGTATAAATTGGGAAAGGAAAAGGGCGAGGGAGGAAAATAGGTTAGGGAGAGGCAGCCAGTGGTTAGGGAGAAGGTGGGGAGGTGGGGAATGCGTGGGGAAGAGAGAGGGGGATAGAGAAATGGAGCTGGGGATGGGGAAAGGGTCGAGGATGAGACTTTGGGGAGGGGGGAATGGGTGAGGGAAGAGAGCGGGGAACACAGAAAGGCGAAGTGGATGGGGAAAGGGTCGAGGTAGAGACGTTATGGTTTGGGGAATAGGTGGGGGAAGAGAGGGGGGTAGAGAAAGGCAGAAGTGGATGGGGAAAGGGTCGTGAGGAAGAGACATTATGGGTTGGGGAAAGGGTGGGGAGGAGGAGGCATTGAAGGAAGGCAAGGGTGATAGGGGAGCCGTTGGGGTGGGGAAATAGGTTGTGGGGAAGGGAAGGCGTTGGGGTGGTGGTAGTGGTCTAATGCGTGTGTTTGACAGTCGTAGCGAGTCAACAGCGTTTGAAATTCGGTGTAGCAAAAGGCATTATGCTAACCTGCCCAACGCTATGCACCGACACGTTTTCCTCCTCCTACACTCACTCACTCACTCTCTCTTTTTATTTTTTATTTAAACATGTTCAGTACATTAGTACATTATTTTTATTTTTCTGTGCTAAAGTTCCCCGACCGTTGGGGAGCTATGACTGGGGAGCTAAAAGCTTCTGCCGACTATGATACAATTATATACATGTTTACGTGTGGTGTAGGAGTAGCCACTCAGGGACGCAACCTTCATCTGCTGAGTGGACAGTTGTGTCACATCCACATCAGCAGTGAGGTTGTTCCACCACACCACCGCTGCAATGGAGAAGGCACGTTGGTGGTGCTGAGCGGGCCATTGGCACTTCCAGGAGGGAGGCGTTGCTCAGCACTGTTCTCGTGCTGCGCCAGACCTCCTCCAGGTAGCCCTCAGGTCCGTCAGGTGGGGCACTAGGCCCACTTGTGCCTTGTGTAGCACCGTCAGGGCAGCGACGCGGCGACGGGTGCTCCAGGCTGTTCAGCTGGTTCGTGGTTGGTCTTGCCCGTCCTCGTGTGGGTGTTGTTGTTGTTGTTGTCGATGTTGTTGTCGCTGTGTCTCCCACTGGCTCGGTCGGTGGTGCTGGTGCCGTGAGGCGTTCAGCCCTCCTCTGCACCTTTTGTCTAGCAGGTTGAGGTGGTGCGGGCGCTGGCCATCCAGGTGAGCGGTGCATACCCATCACTGGACGGACTTTGTGCCTTATAGAGGGTGTTCAGGCCGATGCATCATCGAGGAGGTTCTTCATGCGGCACAGGAGGTTCACTTTCTGAGGCTTTGTGCGCCACCCTTTCAAGGTGACGGTCGAACCGCAGCTGGGAGTCCACCTCCACGCCCAGGATGTCGACGCTGGACTGCAGAGGATGGTGTCGTTCCTGAATCTCAGTCTGCCGTGGAGTTGCCTCGCGTCCTCCTGAGAACGTGATATTACCATGGCCTGGGGTTTGTCAGGGCAAACCTGATCTGCCACCTCTTTCCCCAGGCCATTATGTCTGCCAACTGTCTGTTGACGGACTTATCACGTCCTGGGCTTCCTCCCTCTTGTATGTTCTGGAGAGGGTGCAGTCGTTTATGTAAGCGCTTGCTGCCGGGATGGTTTGCAGGAGGTCGTTGAAGTATATGTTCCACAGAATAGGTCCAAGGACGGACCCCTGTGGAACGGAGGCCTCCACCGGAAGCTGGTCGAGGTGCTTCTGCTGACTGCTACGCGGAGGCTCCGCCTAACAGGTAGTTTGAGAGCAGGCGCAGCAGGTCCCCGTGATTCCTAGTTGCTGTAGCTTCGCCATCAGACCGCGGTGCCAAACGGAGTCGAACGCGCCAGCCATATCCAGGCAACCACGAGAGGGGTGGCTGTCATCAAGGGCGTCATGCC
Source organism: Eriocheir sinensis (assembly GCF_024679095.1). NCBI lineage: Eukaryota > Metazoa > Arthropoda > Malacostraca > Decapoda > Varunidae > Eriocheir > Eriocheir sinensis. Next base: position 66,702 of record NW_026110389.1, on the reverse strand, counting down.
AGGACTTGAGAGGAGAAGGAGGAGGTCTGAGGTAGAGCGGCCCCTTCCGAAAACCAAACTGCTTCGGTGACTGCAGGTGGTTTTCCTCGAGGAAGGATGTCAATTGCTCCCCGATGATCCTCTCAAATATCTTGCTGATGATTGGGAGGAGTGATATTGGCCTGTAATTGCCTGGCTCGGACCTGGATTTTTTCTTGTGTACGGGTGTGACTCTGGCCTCCTTCCACTGTGCAGGCCACACCCTGCCTGCAGGCATCGCCGAAGATCTGGGCGAGGGGGTGGTGAGCTCATCGGAGCATCGCCGCAGGTATGGACTGACGCTGTCAGGGCCTGGCGCCTTCCTGGTGTTGACGCCCTCAGATGTCTCCTGACAGCGTCCTCAGAGATTAGCACACCTCTAGTCTTGAGGCGATGAGTTGGGAAGGGGTGGCGGCTGCCTGTCTGGCTCCTGGGTTGTCATCTTTGACTGAAGTGACAGGGCCAGCAGGTCAGCCTTTTCCCGGCTGGTGATGGCCAGGTCTCCGCCAGGTTTCCTCAGGGCGGGATATGTTCCTGGGGTAAGGCCTGCTGTTCCTTCACCAGCCCCACCACTGTTTCGGGTCGGTTTGGTTAGAGGACAGCTTTCTCCTCCTGTCGGCATCCCACCTTTCTTTTGCCCACTTTGCTGTCCTCGTCATATTTTGCAGGCTCTGTCTGTGTTGGGCCTTATTTTCCGCGTGGGGTGTTTTATATCGTGTCCAGGCCTTGTGTTTCATTTCGGCTGCAATACGGCACCTGTGCCTGAACCAAGGCTGGTCTTTTGGGCTGGTTGAGTAGGTGGTGGGGACGTGTTGCTGCTAGACGGTGGCTTGAGGACAGTGGTGAGGGCGGAGACGTCATGTTGTGGGTCACCGTTAAGGACTGTGCCCCATGCAGTCGCTGCCAGGGTTTGCCTTGCAGCCGTCCAGTCCGCGCGGTCCCACAGCCAGATGACTCGCTGGTGTTCCTTCACGCGCTGGGGCCAGGCTGATGGTGGTGAGTATGGCATTGTGGTCGGAACTGCTCCACCCGGTCTAATGGGCAGCACAGCACGCAGTCTCTCGGCAGGTCTGTGAGCACAGGGTCCAGGGAGCCTCCACGCTGATGTGTTGGGAACTCAACATGGTTGTGCAATCCATGCATTCCTGCTGTGAGCTGGTGAAGGCCCTCGCCACCAGGTGTTGATTTAGGTCGCCCACAACCATCGCGTACTGACAGCTGTGGGCAGCCATAAGGTCGTCCAGGTGCTCTGTGAGGTAGATGAGGGTGCTGCCTTGCCACCGTGGCCGGTACATGGCACAGAGTAGAGCGCTCCTGTCCTCGAGAATGATGCGGAGGAACATCATTCCATTTCCAGGAGTGTCTGTGGTGAGGCTGTCCATCTGCAGGCCGTTTGGTGGCAAACAGCAGCTCTCCCCCTGTCCTGTGTGGCGGTCTCGTCTGGCCCAGTGCGAGTACCCGGGGATCTTATCACAGGTGGTGGCGTGTCAGTCCAGGAAGGTCTCCACTGTCACCACTATGTCGATGTGGTGCCTGAGGACGAAGGCGTGTCAGCCCCCGATGTTGGTCCGTAAGCCTCGTACGTTGGCGGACAGAATCTTGAGGCCGCTGGTGTCTGTATCGCCTTATCGGATCTCTCTCTTCTCTCTCCTCTTCATTTCTCTCTCTCTCTCTCTCTCTCTCTCTCTCTCTCTCTCTCTCTCTCTCTCTCTCTCTCTCTCTCTCTCTCTCTCTCTCTCTCTCTCTCTCTCTCTCTCTCTCTCTCTCTCTCTCTCTCTCTCTCTCTCTCTCTCTCTCTCTCTCTCTCTCTCTCTCTCTCTCCTCTCTCTCTCCTCCTCTCTCTCTCTCTCTCTCCTGCTTATCTCTCTCTGGTTTCTAGGATTTTTTTTTTAACTCTTATTTTCCTTTGTTTTTTTATGTTTATTGCTGCTGGTATTATTTTTTTTTAGGTGTATATAGTTTATCATTTTCTTTGCTATTTTCTGATATGTTTTTTTTTCATCCTTCTGTTCCCAATCGCCTTTTTTATTATTTTCTTTATGCAACTGCCTGTGACCTTTTTCTCGTTTTTTTGTTTTGGTTCCTTAGCCCCATTACCGTTGTTTTTTGTTCCCTTCTGTTGTTGTTTCCCCTTGACGCACTGTTTTCGCTGCTTTCCATAACAGCTTTTCTTCGTTCCGTTGCCCATACCTCCCTATATCGTACCTACCCCCTCATTGCCTCACCTAACTGTGTTTTTGAGGTGAAATGCGACGGGGCGGAAGGGACTGAAATGGAACTACTCTGAAAGGTTACATATAAACAACCACCCGCCCACACCCATTCCTTTCCTCTCCTTTCACTTTTTTATCGGGGGAGAGAAAGGTTCAGGGAGAATATTAACGAACGGGTAGCAACTATTCTGAGCCGTTACATGATTACAAACAACCACCCGCCCACGCCCACTCCTTTCCTTTCCTTTCACTTTATTATCAATGCAGAGAAAGGTTGAGTACGCCCACCATTCCTTTGGCCTTATCTTCCTGTGCTGCCAGAGCTGAAACGAGACGGGCGGAAGGAAACGATATGGAGACTTTTGGGAGATGTTATTTATAAGCATTTCACTCACACACTTTCATTCTTTCCACAAATTTTTTTTTCTGTAGGAGGCAAAGGTTTGGTTATATTCGTCTGTTATCTCACTCTTTCATAATTTTAATCTTCTTATCCCTTTCTGTAGCACCATTACATTTTTATAAACCACCTCTGTCTACTACCAAAACCACCAACAGCACCACAACCACCACCAAAAACAACAAAATAACAAAAACAATACTACTGCACACACTTTTCCACTAACATACTCTCAATCGTCTTCTTTTTTTTCCTATTATCCATTGACAAAGGTTTGGTTATGATCGATTTCTCCTCGTAGTGCTGAAAAGAGCGGAAAGCAATTTATGGAGGCGGCCTTTGAACACACCCATCCACCCATTTACTCTCCATCGCTTCTTTTATTCATCCCTTAAAAGCCCCGTTCACACTGTGCCGACTCTGGGCCACGACAACCCAGCGACTTTAGGCCCCCTTCACACTGTGCCAAATCAGCATCCGGCGATCGTTTCAAGACCTCTTTCCGACCATGTGCGACTCTTTCGCATCAACATTTCACACCTAAGACCTCATATACCTCGAATCGCTGTGTTGTCGTGGCCCAGAGTCGGCACAGTGTGAACGGGGATTTAAGGTCACAAAGTTATATCCATGATCGACTGTTTTCTCCTTGATGGCGTACTGTGGGGCGAGCGAGCGAGCGGGAAACGAATTTATTTAGAATGGACCTACCGAAAGCAGTCCAACCTTTCACTCCCTCGCCCTCCCTCCCACGCTTCCTCTCTCGCCAAGGCTTTATGATCGACTGTTGTTACCTGTGATGGTCTGCTGCCGTGAAAGGTCAGAGAGAGAGAGAGACGAGGCAGCCACCCACTCCCTCCTCCTCCCTCCTCACTCACTCACTCAAAACTACAACAAAACACTCGCTGGCGTCAGGTGTTAACGCAAACCAATAATGGAAGTTTGGCTATTCCGAAGGGGGTCGCATTTTTCGTTTGTGTCATCTATCCTAAGTGTTGATGGTGATGAATGGAGCATGTGGTGGTGATGATGGGGTGATGAAGGCGAAGTGGTGATGGAGAAAGTGGTGGTGAAAGTGGAGTTAAAAGGATGGTGGTGGATTGTATGAAGAAAATTGAATTGGAGGAAGATGAAGTGATGAAGATGGAGAAGGGAGGTGGAATAGCTTGGTGATGTGATGGAAGGAGGAGGAAGGTGGGTGTATGGTGGAGAAATGGTGATAGGGACTTTGGAGGTGAACTGGAAGGAGAAAGAAAGGTGTGAGTGATGATGGTTGTGTAGAGAAGACGGAACAGCAGCGTGGGGTGTGAAGGCGGAGATGAAATAGGAGGGTGAAGGAAAAAAAAGCGGTGTTGATGGTAAAAAGGGAACGATGGTGATGAAGATGAAGGGTGATAAGATAGAGAGATGAGTGTAACCAAGTAGAGGAAGGTGATGGATGATGAAGGGAAGAAGATAGACGAGAAAGGAGAATATAGAGGAAGAGGTGGAAAGGGGTCAGAACTGGAGGCCGGAGAGAGAGTCCACACACCAACACAAATCTTCCTTCTATCTCCATTTTCCTCCTCCTTTAACTCCTTCTCTGCGTCTTTCCTCACACTTTTTTTTACTTCCCTTTGCTCCTACTTCTGTTACGCTGTCCGGGGAAAAGAGAGAGGCAAAGGACCGAGAAACTAAGGGTGGCGGCGAGGGCGGGTTGGAGTGGTGGTTTGAGAGGCGTGGGTTTGACAATGAGACGGAACGTGAGGCAAAGAGTGGTGGGAAGGAGAGTTAGACGTGATAGGAAAGGGTTGCGGGATGCTGAAGGCGCCTCAGAGTACACATATTTGATAGGGCTTTCGTGGGATTTCTGGAGATTTCATTGCAGGGGTAGTTGTATGGCCCTGGTGGTAGTTTGACCGCTTCTTCTGCACCGTGAACCTAAACCAAACACTCATTAGCGCCCGATTAATCTCCTTAGCGACCTTTGGAAATAGTTGATGTAGGGCAGGAAACGTCTACAAAAATACCGACATATACTGGCTCATATTCTCTAACTTAGAACCTCCACACTCAAATCTGCTAAAAGGCTTCCGTAAGGAGTTGCTGTGGGTATTTCCATGGGTGATGTTATGAGCCCAGTGACAGTTTGACATGGCTTCTATACCATGAATGTGAAAAACAGTCATGGAATCTAACTAATCGCACTTTTTGTGGCTTTGGATATTTTTTACAACAAGGAGAGTTTCAGCTCAAGGGCACAAAAAAAAAAAAGGAAATAATAAAAAGCCCGCTACTCGCTGCTCCTAAAAAAGAATCAAGAGGTTGCCGAAAAAAAAAGAGAGGTCAAATTCTAAGGAGGAGGGTGTCCAGATATCTTTGCTGTGAAAGCCGAAAGCGTCTGAAAAATCTGGGACGAAGCTTAAAATATGGGTAGGTATGTCATAAAGCTGAAGTGGAGTAAGGCTGTGGAGTAAATGAGGAGGAGGGTAGGTGGCTACGTCTGAGGGTAATGAGAAAGGTTGGATGAGGTGATGCTGACTGGGATGCTGAGTGTGGGATGCTGTGTGGGGATGCTGCGTGGGGGATGCTGAGTGGGGGATGCTGAGTGGGGAATGCTCAGTGGGGGATGCTGAGTGGGGGATGCTGCGTGGGGGATGCTGGGTGGGGATGCTGTGGGCGATGCCGTGTGTATGCAGGAGATGAGAAGAACGAAGAAAGAAAGGTATTGTTTGGGAGAGGAGAGAGAGAGGTCGATGCACAGGTATGGGGAGGGAGGAGGAAACGGATGGGCAGGTGTTCAGAACAATAGAGGTAAAATAACAATAGAGCTAATACAAGATAAGTGGTATGATATAAAGGGAGTGCGTATGGGAGATGAGAGGAGAGTTGACAGGATGAGAGAGATAAGAAGGAAGATAAAAGAAAGATAAGACTGATGAAAGGGAGGAAAAGCATTAAGTGGTATGATTTAAAATAGGGATGGAGAGATAAGAAGGGATAAAATAGGGATGAGAGAGAGAGATAAGAAGGGATAAAATAGGGATGGAGATAAGAAGGAAGATAAAAGAAAGGTAAGACTGATGTAAGAGAGAGGAAAAGCATTAAGTGTATGATCTAAAATAGGATAGAGAGATAAGAAAAAGATAAAATAGGGCTGGAGAGATAAGAAAGGATAAAAATAGGGCTGGAGAGATAAAAGATAAAATAGGGCTGGAGAGATAAGAAAGGATAAAATAGGATAGAGATAAGAAGAAAAAAATAGGAATGGAGAGATAAGAAGGGAAGATAAGAGATAGGTAAGACTGCATTAAGGGAGGAAAAAGCATTAAGTGGTAAGATCTAAAATAGGGATGATGCTACTAGTCTTCTTTTTTCTCCTCCTCCTCCTCCTCTTATTCCTCAACTTCCTAACTTGCTATTAAATCATTCTTCGCTAACATAACTAAATTCAACTTATCTTTCTCCTCCTCCTCATACTCCTCTACTTCTTGCTACTAAATTATTCCTCGCTAACATAACTAATTCAATTTATCACTTTCTACCTGCACAACTTCACCTCTTTATGATCCCGATCCGTTTAAACTACTCTTACTAATCCTCCTCCTCCTCCTCTTCCTCCTAACTCCAGTGATACAACCTTCCTCGGCACCTAATTCTGGCACACGCTCTTTCACCGGCCCTTCTATCTTACCTGCCCTCTTTTTGTCCACCTGAGCACCGTTTACCTGTCCACTAAGTAGCCAGGGGGCGTGCCAAGGTCTCAGCGCTGCGTCTCACGGCCACTTAACGCAATCACTAGAGGGAAGAGGAGGTGCCAAGATGAGGAGGAGACACTAGAGATGAGGGAGACGTGGAAGGAGGAGAGAGGCGGAGGATGGATAAGGAGGCACTAGACGAATGAGGGAAAAGAGGGAGGGATGAGGAGCCGCCAGGCACGAGGAGGGAGCAGAGAGAAATGCCAACACTAAATACACAGGAAAATGGGCTGGGATAAGGCGGTGCTCAAGGGATATTAGTGTCTTGCCTTTATGCGTATGGGCCTTAGCCGAGGTGATGAGGCTGGTGGTGGTGGAGGTGAGGTAAGGTGAAGTTACCTGGATGGTTGCAGCTCGCTTGCTTGCAGATATACAAAGGTAAGCACATATACATGCACTCTCCCCGCCTCTCTCTCTCTCTCTCTCTCTCTCTCTCTCTCTCTCTCTCTCTCTCTCTCTCTCTCTCTCTCTCTCTCTCTCTCTCTCTCTCTCTCTCTCTCTCTCTCTCTCTCTCTCTCTCTCTCTCTCTCTCTCTCAGGCAATTTTAACTTTACTGTCAAATATAAAGTGATGCAAGCGAGCGTGCGTGAGAGTGAGCGCGCGGCGTGGTAAAAAGTGGCTTGAAGAGTGCTTGCCGTTGTAATGGGGGAGCAGCTATACCCTCGACAAAGGCAGGCGGGTCACAGGGGTTCGCCTCCCATCCTCGCTGACCCAGTATACTGAGGACAAACACTCGCTCGCTTGGTCCGTCAGTCGGGTCGCTGTTTGTACTGTGTTGTGTTTGTGTTTGTTTTTAATGTCGATGGTGCGTAGTCATTTGTATTCATTCGTCGTCAGCGGTGAGTGGGTGGTAATAATGTCATAATTAAACCGATCTTTTTTGTATATGTAGGTAAATTTATTCTTGTTCTCTTCATCACGAGAATAACGTATGAAATAAAGCGTGTTTGAGTACTAAAGGAACGGTCGCAGTCACAAAGTTAGATACGGATAAACCAAAGTGTGTGTGTGTGTGTGTGTGTGTGTGTGTGTGTGTGTGTGTGTGTGTGTGTGTGTGTGTGTGTGTGTGTGTGTGTTAGCATAAGGTTGATGAAGAGGTCGTAGGGGTTGAGGAGGTCGAGCAGAAGGTTTTAGAGGTCGAGGATGAGGTTGAGGAGGTGAAAATGAGGTTGTACAGGTCGAGTAGGAGGTTGTGAGGTCAGTGATGAGGTTGAGGAGGTAGAAAAAGAGGTTGTTCAGGTCGAGTAGGAGGTTGAGAGGTCAGTGATGAGGTTGGGAGGTAGAAAATGAGGTTGTAGAGGTCAAGGATGAGGTTGTGGAGGTCGAGAATGGGGTTGAGGAGGTCGGTGGTGAGGTCATGGAGGCCGAGGAGGAGGCTGTGGAGGTCTAGGAGGTGGATGTTAAAGTCAAGGACGAGGTGACTTGTTGCCTTGAGAAGAAATCTAGTTTTTGTTACTCCGTTGCCCATGAAAGCATAAAAGAACTAATACGCGTAAGTGCAGCAGAAATTGTTCAACCCAAATATAACTCTGCGATCCTTTACTGCTCGTCAAAACCACTATCACAAAATGCACAAACACTCCACGTTACTCAAGGGCCACAGCGACGGAGATGAACACCAAGGCAACGCGCAGTATCATTATCTTTACATGTCGCCACTTTCTCCCAATTCAAATCAATAAAACTCAACTGGACGATCCTTTACAGCTCGTCAAAAAACTATCACAAACTGCAATCCCAGCATCATGGGAATAGAACAGTGCAAGACAGATAAGAGAGTTAAAATATATACTACAGATAAAGAGACAGACAGTGAGACAGACATACACATACAGATAAATATATACAATAACATAGACAAGTAACTAGAGAGATAAACATATGCGGACAAAGACATGAAAATTGATAGGTTGACTGACCACCGAGGCCAGCTTTACCTTTACATATTACTTCGTCCTCCTAATTTAAACCAGTAAAATCCCACTTTGCAGCTCGCCAACTACCTTCATCATATTTACAAACCCTCATGTAACTAAAAGGGACACTGCGACGAAGAAAAGCACCGAGGCAATGCGTAGTTTCACCTTTATCTTTACCTGTTACTACTTTCTCCTCAGCCACACAGGTAAACGCATTAAGAAGCTGCGTCCGGTCTGAGCCTCGCCCGCGGCACCTGGCTCAGCGGACCACAGGTGAGGGAAGAACAGCCAGCCCGCCCCCCGCCGTCCATCCCTGCCCCTGATTCAGAAAAAGCAACGCCACCACGCACATTCAGACGCATTTGAAGACGAAAAAAAAGAAGAAGCGTATTTCAAAGACTCTGGAGGCCCATTATGACAAAACAATGGCGCGCACTTTAAATAGAAGCACTTGGGCGGTAGAGGAAGTGAAGAATATTTTGCCTCAGCGCTGCATCTCCACAGTGTCTTCATAAACGTTTCTTTGACATTCACGAAAGTCGAGGACTTGAGGAGAAAGTAATTAGGGGTCCAAATGGTCCTGAGGCGAGATTCAAGCGGAGGCAGAAAAGATTTACCAATTATTTTTGCTATTTATATTTTTTGTTGTTTACGTTTTATATTACTAGATGTTATTTTTTTTATGTCATTTCACGATATCTTTTCTCAGAATTATTATACCGTTATGCTCTACCGATCTCATAACGCCATTTTCTTTCACGGTAAGACATGGCAGACTATGAAAAAAAATAATAAATTGTCTTATATTATTTGATGTTATTTTTTTTTTGTCATTTCACGGTATCTTTTCTCACCATAATTTTATCGGTATGCTCTTCCGATCTCATAACGCCATTTTCTTTTACGGTGATAGATGGCAGACTATGAAAAAAAATAATAAATTGTCTTATATTATTTGATGTTATTTTTTTTTGTCATTTCACGGTATCTTTTCTCACCATAATTTTATCGGTATGCTCTTCCGATCTCATAACGCCATTTTCTTTTACGGTGAGAGATGGCAGACTATGAAAAAGCAAATAATAAAAACGTCACTCCGCTAAATAACTACAGCTCCTACAAAAGACAACAAAGTAATGAAAAAAATACTATCAACTTAAAACCGTAAGACAACCTTTTATTAACTATTCGATTTTAACCGTCCTTCCGTTGCTGTCTCTTTTAAATCTACTACGTGTGCAACTCAGATTACACCTTTCAATTAAAAAACGAGAGACACACAAACGGATTGAAACAGAGTAGGATTAACTCTCTCTCTCTCTCTCTCTCTCTCTCTCTCTCTCTCTCTCTCTTGTTATCACACATTACTACAAGCCCTCCTCTCATTCCACCACACACACACACACACACACAGAGACACACACACGGCAGTAGTTTGGTACACGACAGCAGTAGAGCGATGCAAAACTCCTCATAAGCGACAATTAGGGAAGGTAATGACGCTGCTGGTGGTGAAAAGAAGCATCAAACCAGAAGAGAGGGTGGGAAGAAGGAGCAGGAGGAGGAGGAGGAGGAAGGATTGAAGAGGAGGAGGAGCAGGAGGAGGAGGAAGTGAGGTTATATTGATTGAGGAAGGAGCAAACGCCAGGAAGGGAGAGAAACAGGTGAGGAAGGAAAAAATAAAGAATAATAGGAATAAAAAGAGCAATAGAAAATAAGGAAGGAAATAATGAACGAGGAAGAGAAGAGAGTGATTAAGAGAGAAGGTAAAAGGAAGCAATACGAAGATGAAATAAAGGGGAAAGGAACACAGAAAAAAAGAGGAAATGTGAAGAAAATAAGGAAAGTAAAGTCTGAGGAGAAGGGAGAGAGTAAAGAGAGAGAAAAAGAAGGTAAAATGATGAAATAAATAATGCGAAAGAAGGGAAAGAAACAATGAAAATAGGGAAATAAAAGGAAAATAGGATAAGTAAAAAGTTTGAAGAAAAGGAGAGCAGAGAAAAAGATGGAAAATATAAAAGATGAAAAAAATATTAGGGGAAAACGATGAAAAAAAGAGGAAATAAGAAAATATAGTATTAGAGAGAGAGAGCGAGATAATACAATGAAGGGAGGGAAAGAAAGGGAAGCTGGCAGGAGGCACTTCACCCTAATCAAGTCCCCCTCCCTCTTTAGTCCTCACCCCTCTTCCCTATCTATCCCTTCTAAACACACCTTCGCACCTCCTCTCATCGTCAACTTAACAACTAGACTCCCCTCTTCTTTTCCCCTCTTCTTATCTCTTCTTCCCTTCTCCTTGTCTGTCCTTTCTAAACATAGCTTTCTCGCGCACTGGTTTCCTTTCTGACAATGACCCTTCTTCCTCTTCTTTCCTAATTTTCTCTTCATTCCTTCTTTTTTTCTTCCTACTTTTCCTCTCCTTTATTCCATTCTTATCTCCTTTACTCTCTATTCTCTTCCTCTTTTTCCTCTTCTGCTCCCCTTTTTCCTCCTTTCCTTTCTCTCTTCTCTTTTCGTCTCCTTTCCTTTTCTCCTTCCCTCTCTCCTCTTCTGCTTTCCTCTCCCCTCCTCTGCAAATTTACCTTTCTCATCCTCTCCTCTACAACTGACTCCTCCTCCTTTTATTCCTCTCCTCTTTCCTCTTCTTCGTCCTCTTCTAATTTCCTATCTTTCTTTTCTTTCTTCTTTGTCTTTTCTTTTTCTCCTTTTCCCCTACACTTTCCTCTTTCATTCTTTTCTTATCTTTTCTTTTTTCCTCTTCTCCTAGTCTCTCCTCTCCCCTCCTCTCATTCTCTCTCTTCTACAGCTAACTCCCTCACTTCCTTCTCCTCTTATTCCTCTCCTCCCTTCTTCTCTCTCTCCCATTCTTGTAATTTTCCCTCTTCCTTTTCTTTATCTCCGCCATTCCTTCTCCTCCTTTTCTCCTTTATTATTTTCTGATTTCCTCTACTCTCATTTGCAACCCATTTCTTTTCCTTTCTTCTCTCCCTCTTTCCTAAAATCTGTTCTCATCAAGTCTGTCCTCTCCTTTCCTTTTCTCTCTTCTCCCATCATCCTCTCCTCTCGTCTCTTTACCTCTTCCCTCTCCATCAACTCCATCTCTTCCTATCTCTACCCTTCCAACCTCCCTCCCCTCCTCCTCCTCAACATACTCAATTACCCTATTCTCCTCATATTCCGTGTAGAAGTAAAAACAAACTGTGCCGGAGTAATAAAAAAACACACACATTAATTCCCAGGTGCAAGCAATATGGACTCACGCACCTGCTTGCCCTTTTATGTGGCGAGTTCATTGCGAGAGCCCCCAGGATATAAAGGTGAAAATTGCTAACTCCGAGCCCCCTGGAGAGAGAGAGAGAGAGAGAGAGAGAGAGAGAGAGAGAGAGAGAGAGAGAGAGAGAGAGAGAGAGAGAGTTAGACTGGAAAGAGTGTAAAGATGGTAGTTGTGTGTGTGTGTGTGTGTGTGTGTGTGTGTGTGTGTGTGTGTGTGTGTGTGTGTGTGTGTGTGTGTGTGTGTGTGTGTGTGTGTGTGTGTGTGTGTGTGTGTGTGTGTGTGTGTGTGTGTGTGTTATCCTTTTTTCATTTAACTTATTCCTGGCCCAATCACACACACACGGATGACATAATTGCAATGGTAAGCACCATAATTATCTCGTTCCCCCAAAAACACGATAAAGACCACCACCAATTGCCTCCACCACCACCACCTACCACCACCACCCCAACCACCACTACCACCACCATCACCATCACCCCAACCACCACCACCATCTTGACATAACAGCAACAATTCCAACACCAACGCAACACAAATATACATACATTAACAGGTAAACAGAAACACATATTCCCACGAGAGATAAATTAAACACATTAACAAGCACTGAACAAGTTAACGAACCGCAGACTCGACAGTAACATAAGAGGAACAGGAAGGCAACGGTGGGAGGACAAAACACAAAGGCTGAATAGACAAAAAAATAGAAAATATTGAATTCGTCCTCAAACCCCAACTCTTGAAAATAAAGGGATGCCCCCAAAGCTACTAATTTAGGTTAGATTTTTTTATTACAACAAAGGAGACAGCTCAAGGGCACAAAAAAGAAAACAATAATAAAAAAAGGCCTGCTACTCGCTCCTCCTACAAAAAAAAAAAAAAAAATCGAAAGAGGTGGCCGAAAGAGAGGTCAATTTCGGGAGGAGAAGTGCCCTGATACCCTTAATTAGTGAAGTGTCTATATGCTCCTTCCCTCTTTAAAGTGGTCAAGTCTTAGTAGAGAGGAAATAGGAAAAGGGTTGGAACAGACCATTACATAATTTGCTCTTTACCACTTTACCTTTTTATATTATTTTTTAAAGCAGATTTCCTCCTAATTTTTATATACTTTAATTCTTATATATACATTTACCTTGCTTCTTATGATACCTTGATGTTTATAATGTTCTCTACAAGACAACTGAAATACCTTTATATCTTACCTTCTGATAACTTGATAATTATAATACCCTAAGAATATGACATCTGAAATATTTGTGCTACCTTGAATTTTATACCCTACTAGTATGGTACATTAAATCTTTATATACCTGAATACTTATGATACCTTGATGTTTATGATAATCTCTTGAAGACAACTGAAAAATCTATATATCTTTTTTTGATAACGATAATTATGAATGACATCTGAAACATTTGTGATACTTTGATTTTTATTCCCTACTAGTATGCTACATTAAATCTATATATACCTCAACTTTCATATGATACCCTTGATCCCGCCCGACTCTGTAAATCCTAACCGTATATATTAAACGATACAAACACATTCAAAACCCTTGTCAACGCCGAGCAGAGCAGATGATCCACTCCCTACCCGGGCTACAGTATAGTGTTGGGGGACCTTTCACCTTAACGCTTCCTGGAACGGCCGAGCGCTAAGCTTCACAAATTGCATGCCGCCAAACAGGTCGTCAAGGTAACGGGTATTTCATGACACTTAATTGATTGGCTCACCTGACCTCGACACCACCACTCCGGGCCTGGTCACAGTTTACCGCCGAGGACAAACACAAACACTGACACACTAACACCCTCGCGCCACGCCGGACTGATCACTGAAGGCCAGGGATTCGCGGAAGGGACAGCGAGGACGTATGGTAGGGTGACTCGTCCTTTGAAAGAATAGAAAACTCCGACTCTAAGGGTTAACTGTCGTAATTATTGTGTCAAGGTGTCAAATGTGAGCGCTACTGGAAGGTAAATAAAAAGAAGATCGTGCAAAGTGACAGTCTAATATTGACTAGAATAATACATGCCTAAAAAAAAAGGATTAAGGTTATTATTGAAAGGAAAGTAACGAGTAAGTCAATGGAGACATCAATGTGACCGCCAGGCGTCGGCGTGTTGGTGTGCGCAGGCGCGGGAGTTCTGTGACGTCATGGGAGGCGGGGCGAGGCAAGGCTGAGTGCTGTTGCCCGCTGACCGCTCATTCAAACTTGAGTCTTTTCAACTATTTAATTACCGATCATTGATATTAACCACCCAATCACCTTTTTTTTATATTTCTATTCCTCATAAATTCATAACTTCCATTGCATTACGTTTTCCTTATTTCCTCCTCTCGCTTCCACCCCAACACCTTTTCTTTCTTTCCTTTAAGTCACGATCCCCACCACTATCTACACATGCTACTCTGCGTTAGACCGTTTCTTAAGCTTCAGGTAAATAATAATAACAATAATGCAGTCTGCCGTGAGAGTGAAGAGCTGCTGACGAGTGCGTTCGAGTCCCGCAGCGAATCGTTTAAGCGAATCGTGAAGCTGCTCGAACACTCTCACCAACCCCACACCTTTCGCTCCTTTTCCTAATAATAAATGAACACGTATCGCTAATAATAAATCCTAATAAATCCTAATAATAGATCCCAATAATAAATGAACACGTATCGCTAATCGTGAAGCTGCTCGAACCCTTCCACCAACCCCACACCTTCAGCTTCTTTTCCTGATAATCAATGAACACGTGTCGCTGTAAACGTAGATATGCATGATCAACAAGTCACAGGAGAAATGTGTTGCTATAAGGAAAGGCGAGTCAGAATGAGCACAGACACACAGGCGAACAGATAAACAACCATCAAATTATTCCACCCAGTTCCTATACCTCCTTTCCTTCCCCTCCTCACCATCCCTCCTCCCGGGTTCCTCCTCCACCCTTCCTCTTATTCCTTCCACTTCCAATTCACATCCCGTCCCATGCTTTACTATGCCTTCCCTTCCCATAACTCATCCCTTTTCTACCATTCCCTTCCTGACCTTTCCCAGACAGACCCAGACAATTAAGTATACAGACACAAACAAACATCAATTAAACCCTTCATTAACACTCCTCTCCCCTCCCCCCCAAACACACACATGAAAACAATACCAATACTCGCTAACACGGCTGGTAAAGAGAGTGAGTGAGGAGACGGGCGAGACAAGTTAAGTAAGAGCATTTAGTGGCAAAGGGAGAGAGGGAGAAAAGAAGGAAGTGGGAGGGGAGGAAAGGGAGAGGAGGGGAAAGGAAAAGGAGGGAGGATAGGGGCAGGGGGAGGGTAACAGTTAAATGGTAGCGTTTCTGGTGGTGGATGGTCGGGTAGGGAGGAGGGAGAAGGAGGGAGGGGGAAATGAGGGGGAGGGGGAGAGAGGGAGAGAGAGGAGGGTATAGAAGTGTTTTCCTACCCTCTGGCGACTGGGTTAGGTGTTAATGCCCCGGGGTTCTGTTTTCGTAGTATCTCTCTCTCTCTCTCTCTCTCTCTCTCTCTCTCTCTCTCTCTCTCTCTCTCTCTCTCTCTCTCTCTCTCTCTCTCTCTCTCTCTCTCTCTCTCTCTCTCTCTCTCTCTCTCTCTCTCTCTCTCTCTCTCTCTCTCTCTCTCTCTCTCTCTCTCTCTCTCTCTCTCTCTCTCTCTCTCTCTCTCTCTCTCTCTCTCTCTCTCTCTCTCTCTCTCTCTCTCTCTCTCTCTCTCTCTCTCTCTCTCTCTCTCTCTCTCTCTCTCTCTCTCTCTCTCTCTCTCTCTCTCTCTCTCTCTCTCTCTCTCTCTCTCTCTCTCTCTCTCTCTCTCTTGTTTATGGCCTCGTATCTCCTGGGCCGCCAGATGCCTTGCACTTACGACTTAGAACATATATACATTCAGAGGTTTTATTGTTTCGATAAAAATTTTCACACAGAGGCCAAAGGGAGGGAGAAAAGGGAAAAGGAAGGAGGGAGAGTCGGGAGAGGATGGAGGAGGGAGGAGGGGGAGAGGGAGGAAGGACGAGGGGGAGAGGGGTTAAGAAGAGGGAGGGAGGGAGGAGGAGGAAGGAAGGAGGGAAGCAAAGGTGAGAATGTTATTAAGGGAATGTACGGGAGGAAAGAATGGAGGAAAGTGGCAAGGAAGGAAGGAGAGAAAGAAGAATGGAGGAAAGGAAGTAAGGAGGGTTAAGAGAAGTGTAAGAAGGATGAAGAAAGGAAAGGAAGGAAGGAAGGAGAGGGAAGAAATGGTGTGAAAGTGGTGGAAGGAGGTAATGAGAGAAAGCCTGAAGATGAAGGGAAGGAGGATAGAGGGTAAAAAGGAGGTAGAAGAAAGCACACTGTTGAAACACACACACACACACACACACACACACACACACACACACACACACACACACACAGTTGAAGTTTCAGGGACGAAAAAAAACAGTAACGTGCAAGATTCTCTCTCTCTCTCTCTCTCTCTCTCTCTCTCTCTCTCTCTCTCTCTCTCTCTCTCTCTCTCTCTCTCTCTCTCTCTCTCTCTCTCTCTCTCTCTCTCTCTCTCTCTCTCTCTCTCTCTCTCTCTCTCTCTCTCTCTCTCTCTCTCTCTCTCTCTCTTTTATGAAGCCACTCAATTGACGCGATAAAGTGTTGACAAACGCCCCACTTTTAAGGACCCAACGCCCCCCCCCCTCTCTCACCCCCCTCCCGGACCCACCTCGACACACGCGCCGTCACAACAAACACAGACGAAGTGGAGAGAAAAAAAAAAAAAATCACCTCCGCCGCCACAGTTCAAACACCCACTGTATTCAGCTTAACATTTTCAAGCCTGGACCAATATTCTCAATTCAACGTACCGGCCTCCCTTTACGACTATTTTCTAAGGCCACAGAGATGATTAACCGGGTTTTCATGGGTGATTATCCCGTTCAAGACGCAGAAGAAGTCGTGTAAAACTGTCACTCTAGGATCACAAAACAGGCATAACATAAATATCCCTGACAACTTATACGTGAGGCTTTTGAAACGGGGGAACTGAGGGAGGTGCCAAGTCGTTTAAGAATAATGACCCTGGTGACGGAAATGAGTTCAGCAAGAATTTAAAGGGAATAAAACCAGTCAACCAACAGCATCAACGAGAGAACATTAACCAACAAACAGCATAACAGAAGATAATCAGGCAAACAACAGCATTTTATTTTTACGTGTATTACGCCTGTTGCGCCGGTAGACTCTCTTGAGGGGCCTGGATGGAAGTTGGCCCCAGCCCGTCATGGCGCAGGCAAGTGTTTTTGGTGGCGCCATCTTCTCTTGGCTCATGCTGCCCCCCGGAACTCGTTCTTGATTCACTTGGACGTTTTCCTCTAGAGTCCGGGTTGATGAGTGGTCTTCAGGACAGCATGTGGGTAGTTTTAAGGGAGAAAATTACCCTCTTTAACATGATACAGTCCGTTCGTTTATTTCTAAGTGATCATAATTTTTTTTTTAGTACAACAGTAAAATAAAAATGTAGTGACCTTCCCTTTTTTTAGTCAGTACGGTCCATCTCGTCTGAGTGTCGATAGAGGGGGTTCAGCGCCATAAAACACACAAATTCTAATCCTTTTCCAACTCATTCAGGCCAGTTTGTGCAAAGAGTTGATGGAAATTCCTTCACCATCAAAAGCAAACACACGCACAAAAAAAAAAAAAACTAAAGGGAAGGCGAGAGGGGAGAGGAGGGAGAGAGGAAGAGGAGAGAGCAGGGAAGAGGGGGAGAGGGGCTGAGAGGAGGGTGGGAGATAAGAGGAGGGAGGAGGGAAGAGGAAGGAAGCGTATGGGGAGAGTGGAAGAGGGGAGAAGGACTAGGAGGAGGGTGAGAGGAAGAGGAAGAGGAGAGAGCACACACACACACACACACACACACACACACACACACACACACACACACACACGCACACACACAAAAAAAAATACTGTCCTTTCGTTAAAACTATACTGTCCAACCGGACTCTAGGGTGAGGAAAATTTGCTGGCCAACAGAAAATATTAAAAAAAAAGAAAACAATTAGCTTCACAACAACTCATTATCTAAGTGTCTATAAAATTAATTCATCATCATTATCATTATCATTAGTCTATCATTACACTACAGAACCTAGGCCTCTCCCAAGCGTCTCCATTGGCTTACGTTCTTTGCTTCTCTCGTCCAATTTTGAGGTAAGCATTCCGTACGCTCTTAAAATACATCACACTCACAAGTCTCCCCTTGGGCCTTTTTAAATCAATTCTTTCCCAGTCTGTTAATCCTTTTGTCCGGTTTTGTCTTCTCCAATGAATATGTGTTTAACTATTGCCATTTTTGAGTTCATTTTTTTATAATCTTAACAGAAAACCTTAATATTAGTTCTCCCATAAGAAATCTGAAGACTTGATCCACCCTAACACACGGTCCGGCTCGTCTGATGTGATAGTTTGATGTGATTATTGGTAAAAAATGCAAATTAGTTAGTCATTAGTGTTTATATTCTTCTTCACGAGGCACTTTATCATTCCTTCTTTGTCCTTCCTCTGTATAACACCCTATTTATCATCATGTGTCATTCCTTAAAGCCTCGGCAATGATGGTTTAAAGAAGTAGCTGTTCACTCATGATCTAATAACAATCACTAAATCTCTCTTCCCAGGTAAAGTCCAGCATCTATAAATGTCTATAAAAATGATTAAAGTCGCAGAAAATTATAAGAAAATACAAACGTTCCAATAAACACATTGCACTGCGCTAAAGTTGCAACGGAAATGCGTCCACTATTCCCAGAAAGGTGGAAAAAAAAATACTTGCTCTCTGATAAATATAGTGCAGTTCACCCAAGCGGGAATTAAAATATATATAATCTTTGTTTACTTGTGGATTTTAGAATATTTATTACCCTCTGTCCTTCCGCTTGTGTAATCTTCTCGTATTATCTCCTCCTCTTTTTACTTCTCTCCTCGATTTTACTTTCATTTTCTCTTTGTCGGCGTTTCAGGTGCTGGGGGCAAGTGAACAGCTGGTTTATAGTGTTCGTAATCCTCGCTCCCTACCTGATCGGTCTTACTAATGCTAATACTAATACTAAGAAGAAGAAGAAGAAAAAGAAGGAAGGAAGGAAGGAAGGAAGGAAGGAAAGAAAGAAAGAAAGAAAGAAAGAAAGAAAGAAAGAAAGACAGACAGACAGACAGACAGAAAGAAAAAAAGAAAGAAAGAAAGAGATAGAAAGAAAGAGACAGAAAAAGAAATAAATAAAGAAAAAAAGAAAGAAAAAAAAAAGAAGAAAGAAAGAAAGAAAGAAAAAGAAGAAGAAAAAGAAGAAGGTTAACATCAACAACATCAACAACATCAACAACAACAACCACTAATCATAAAAATGCACTCCCACTCCTCTACGTGGTGATGAAACTGAGCGCACCAACATTAATGCCTCCTCTGTTTACCTAATGCTGGAATATAAACAAAAGGTTGATTGGAAACGAGATGGAAGTAAAAATAGTTGCATCACGACATTACTAGCGACAACACCAGACGATAAACTAATCCTCTCCCTTCCCCTCGATGCTTTCACGGAATAATGTTAAAGTGAAGGGAATCTGAAGCACATTACGTGTCGGCAGAACTCGAAGCAAAATGAGTACTCGTCGCGGAGGCTTTTTAAAGGGAAACGCGACAGAGAGGTAAGTATCATCTTTAACCATCATTGTCGAGGCTTAAGGAATGACACATGATGATAAATAAGGTGTTGTACAGAGGAAGGACAAAGTGGGAAGGATAAAGTGCCTGATGAAGAAGAATATAAACACTAATGACTAACTAATTTGCTTTTAATGAATACCAATAATCACATCAAACTATCAGTGTCGAAAACTCAGAATAATGACACATACATAATAAATAAGTTGCAAAGAGTGAAGTAGAAAGAAAATTGCGTCTCATGGTGAAAGATTAATGAAAGCTAATGTGCATATATAATGAATGCAAATACCCACATAAAACTATCATTGTCAAATAAGCTAATCATTGGAGAAAACTTAAACGAACGGCACATACAAAATAAATAAAGTGATGCAGAGTGAATTAGAAAGGACAAATTAACTCACCGAAAAAAATACACTAATGATAGTACGAGTATGTATATAATAAATACGAAATAACCACACAGGAATATATTTAAAACAGAAGAGAAACCCCACAAGAATAAAAAGAGAAAGAAAAAGTTGACGAAAAAGAAGGAAAGAAATAACAACCAAAAAATAAAGGTTAACAAGTAAAAAAAAAAGAAACATAAGACGGAGGAGGAAAACGAATAAGGAGAAAAGGAGACGAAGAAGAAGAAAAACACGAAGGAGGACCAAGAAGAGGACAATCAAAACAAGAGGACAACCAAGAACAAGAGGACAGTAGTTAACGTGCATATGATGAACACAGAATAAACACATAGGAATAGATTTATAACAAAGGCAAATACATAGCAAAACCGGCAGCGATAGAAACAGTAAAACACGTATACCAAAGTCTCATAAAAAAAAAACATTAATGACAGTAGTTGACGTGGATATGATGAATACTAATAAACACATAAGAACATATTAAAAAGAAAGGTATATATATAATTAAATCGGCATCGTTAGAAAGAGTAAAACACGAAACACACTCACACATAGGAAAAAACAACAAAAAAACAGCTGCTAATGTACATATAATTAATACAAAGAGTCGTATATTTACAGAAACAACTTCACTGCGTCCTACACCCCCCACCCACCCCCCGCCTCCCTCCCCCTTGCAAAAATTAATACTGAAATGCCTCCAGTATAGAAATACAGGAAATATGAATATGGCCAACCAGCAATTTGGGGAAAAATAAATATTAATGAGGCCCTTTATTGGGGAGAAAAATTATACAACTTTTTTTTCTTTTTTGCTTTTTGTCTTGCTATAGAGGAACTCACACACATAATTTTAGCGGCCGTTATGAAAAAAAATAATAATCTAGATCTATTCCCCGATAATAATTAATTCCACTGGTTGTATTATAAATTGTTACTACATGTCGATTTAGGCCTATTATTATTTTTTTTTATTTGTTTATTATTTGTACATTGTTTATATCTTATTTCGTATATTCTTATTTATTATGTTTTATTTTATTGTTTCAGCTACTGTCATTTTTTTGTTGTTTGTCTATTATCTATTATATCTATTTATTTATATGCTTATTCTTTGTTTTATTTATTATATGCTTTATTTTATTATTTGTTTCAGTCAGGCTGATCTATCTATCTATCTATAATTGTTCCAGCTATCGTCATTTTTTGTTGTTGTTTGTCTGTTATCTATTACATCTATTTATTTATTTGCTTATTGTTTGTTTTATTTATTATTTGCTGTATTTTATTGTTTGTTTCAGTCAGGCCTATCTATATATCTATCTATCTATCTATCTATCTATCTATCTATCTATCTGCACTCGCCCTTCCGCTTGTCGACAAGGTATAAAAAAAATAAAAAAACGTGAGCCCCCGAGTTAAAAAACGTCCAGCTCTTGCTAATATTAAAAATGAGATTAGTTTAATATCTTCCCATCACCACTAAAACGGGGACGTGCTGGAGATAACACCACCACCACCAACACCACCACCGTCACTACCATCACCATCCTTCATCATCACATCACCACCAGCACCGCCACTATCCACCATCATCACCAGTACTACCATCACCATCACCCTTAGACCAAACTACCACCACCATCACCATCACCACCATCACCACCTATAGCTATTACCATCATCACCACCTCTACCACCACCACCACCTACACCAACATCACCTCTATCACCATCATAACGACCTTCCATAACCATCCGTTACATCATCACACGAAGATAGGAAACATAAAAAAAAAAAACTCAATTCATTCCTATAGTATCTGAAAGACGTGAGAACCCGCACACACACACACACACACACACACACACACACACACACACACACACACACACACACTCACTTACCACCCCACCCCTCTCTCTCTCTCTCTCTCTCTCTCTCTCTCTCTCTCTCTCTCTCTCTCTCTCTCTCTCTCTCTCTCTCTCTCTCTCTCTCTCTCTCTCTCTCTCTCTCTCTCTCTCTCTCTCTCTC
>NW_026110389.1:10000-42500 GCF_024679095.1 Eriocheir sinensis | reverse complement strand
TGTCAGCCCATCAATATTTAATCTCCCCTTACAAGTTACTGCTCCCGCTCCCCCTCGCCACCTTATCTCTCTCTCTCTCTCTCTCTCTCTCTCTCTCTCTCTCTCTCTCTCTCTCTCTCTCTCTCTCTCTCTCTCTCTCTCTCTCTCTCTCTCTCTCTCTCTCTCTCTCTTTATCTCTCTCTCTCTCTCTCTCTCTCTCTCTCTCTCTCTCTCTCTCTCTCTCTCTCTCTCTCTCTCTCTCTCTCTCTCTCTCTCTCTCTCTCTCTCTCTCTCTCTCTCTCTCCTGACTGACCGCCTCACTTCCCCTTCTTTCCTCCTCCTCACTTCCCCTTCTTTTCCTCCTCCTCCTCCTCTTGTTCTTCCTCTTCAAACTACTGCTCTTCTGTTCCTCCTTAAAATCTCTCTTTCCTCTCCCTCTTATATTTTTTTTCCTGTTCAAACTGTCCTTGTCCTTTCCTAACAAACATAATCCCTCTTTTTTTCCCCTTCTTCCTCTTCTTCAAACTTACTTCTTCCTCTTCCTCTTAGAATTGGCTCCCTTCTCCTCTACTCCTCTTCCTCATCTTCAGACTGATACTCTACTCCTTGCCCTCACTTCCTCCTCTTCAGACTAACTCCCTCCTCCTCTTCTTCCTCTACCTCTTCTTCCTCCACCTCTTCTTCCTCCTCCTCTTCCTCCAGCATCCCAGTCACGCTCACACACTGAATTTGCGTTTCAGCATCTCGACCAAGCATCTTCTCCGCCTCCTTCTGCGTCTGTCTGTCTGTCTGTTTGCCTTTCTGTCTGTCTGCATATATGTTTGTCTGTTTGTCACTACTCTATCATAACCCAAACTTTTCATCATTATCTTTCTCATGTTCTCTCTCACTATCTGTCATCACCATCAAAACACTTCACTATCTCCCATCTTCCTCACATTTTTCCTCACAATCCCGAATCACCTCCATCACTACCGCACTGATTAAAAGAAACAACCCATTCGCGTCTAGTTTCATCCACGTCTTTACTAACACTAACATGACTAAAAATATCACTACCATCTTCTCTACCTAACTATCTGCTACTATAACTATGTAACTATTATATTATTTGTCATCTGTCGTCATCCCGTGCACCTCTAACTACTACTACTACTACAACTATTCTCATTTTCTTTGCCATCTGTCTGTCAACCTCCAAGTGTTTAGCATCTTCCCAGCATCTCTGTATCTCGTCATCCCTTATCTCCCTCACTCCATACTCATTCTTTGGTGTTTCCTCCACTCCATTCTCCACTTCATACCCAGCCACTGTGTTTGGTGGGTTGAGTCTCTCCTTTGCATCCTCCTTCTAGGTTATCATCGTCATCCCTTAAATTGACCTCCATACTTCTTCTTTATCCTTGTGCTGTGTTCCCTGTTAAGCAGCTATTCCTCTTCTCCTTTCCCTCCTCCTACATCGCTTCTACACTTCCTCTTCCTTCTCTTCTTCTTCTTCTTTTCCTCTTCCTTCTCCTCCTCCTCCTCCTCCTCCTCCTCCTTTAAACATGTCAAACTAGGCAGATGGGTTTGAGACGTGAGCTTACACAAAGATGACCCTTCGTTCTGCCTGTCTTTTCTCCTCATCCAAACAAAGTCCTCCTCCTCTTCCTCCTCCTCCTCTTTTCGTCATTTCCGTCCTTCCTTCTTCCTCCCATGTCTCTTTGTCTCATGTCGACCACTCTCACTTTTTTTCTTTCTCTCCACTTTTTCTCAGCAGTTTCCTTTCATCCTTTTGCATTCTCTCTCTCTCTCTCTCTCTCTCTCTCTCTCTCTCTCTCTCTCTCTCTCTCTCTCTCTCTCTCTCTCTCTCTCTCTCTCTCTCTCTCTCTCTCTCTCTCTCTCTCTCTCTCTCTCTCTCTCTCTCTCTCTCTCTCTTCCAAAGGGACGGCATACACCTGTCCCCCATCGGGGCAGCCAGATTCGGAAGGCTCCTCAACAACGCCGTACGTAACGCCCGAACAACAAAAAACGACTCTCAGCCACGTCCTTCCATCCCGCCCGTGTAAATAGACACCATACACCGCAACAGACTCGTAACATTGAGCCCTCCAGTAACTCTATTACCAAGCTTCAAGATAACCTAAGAGTCCTTAGTTTCAATGCGCGTAGCCTAAGAAACAAATTTGATGAACTGCGATGTCTTGCTCTGACAGAAAACTTTGACGTAATTGCTATAACCGAAACATTTATCGACACCACTAATATTGATTTAAGTTCCGAATACAACATAGATGGCTACAGATTCTTCAACAATGATCGTGTAAACCGTAGAGGGGGTGGCGTCGCCCTTTTTGTCAAAAGCTACTTGCAACCTACTGACAAAACACCAAGAAACAGTAACGTTGAACATTTGTGCGTGCGAGTAAACATTGCAAAAGTCAATTTAAATATATCTGTCACTTACAGGCCTCCGGGGCAATCACTCGATGACGACCTTGAAATGTACAGCGTCTTAAGGCAGTCACTTAATAACAGCGACTCACTGATACTAGGAGACTTTAACCTCCCCCATATCGACTGGGCGACACTGTCGGGTACAGAAGGTGAGTCCCATAGAATGATCGAGTTTCTAGAGGAAAATTATCTAAGCCAAATGGTTTCTGAACCAACTCGACAAAATAACATACTTGACCTTGTTATAGCGACCCAAGATAACCTAGTCAGTAATGTCACGGTAGGAGAACACCTCGGTTCCTGCGATCATAAACTAGTGCGCGTTGACATTAGAGCTCAAACATCGGTGACTGAAAATAAAGTTAAGGTGCCCAATTTCAAAAGAGCCAACTTCGTAGAAATCCGACGAAAACTAATAGATATGCAACTATCAGATGACGGCAATGCAGAGGACGCCTGGCTAAACTTAAAAATCACTTACTCAGCAAGACACATTTGTCCCCTTGTGCGAGAAGCGAATTAACACTAATAAAAGTCCACCTTGGTTTAATAGCGAAATTAAACACTCAGTCAAGGAGAGAAAATTGTCTTACAGGTTAAAGAAAGACCAAAGCACGCCCGAAAACATTAGACTTTACAATGATGCCAGGCGACGAGTAAAAAGATTAGTGCATCAGGCAAAGCGTAGATATGAAGAAAATATTGCAGCCAACTGTAAAAATAATCCGAAATCCTTCTTCAGTTACATAAACAACAGAAAGGCGATCAGAAGTGGAATTGGACCTTTAACAAACAGCGACGATGAACTAGTGACTGACAGCCAACACGTTGCAAACCTATTAAATAATTACTTTTCCTCGGTGTTTAATAATAACAGTCCTCCCACCACCACCACCAACACCAGTACTAATGTAAATCCCGAGCATGCATTGTCTAACTTTGAAATAAAACCCGATGAAGTCCTTAAAGCCCTCAAATCACTTAAAACAAATAAAAGTCCTGGACCTGACAAAGTATATCCAACTCTGCTGAAAGAAACAAAGAGCGAAATACTCTCCTCCCTCACAACCGTATTCAATATGTCCTTGCGACAAGGCATGGTCCCTTCAGATTGGAAAAAGGCTAACGTGACACCGATTTTTAAGAAAGGAGACACAAAAGTACCAGGGAATTACAGGCCCATTCGTCTAACGTCGGTTGTAGGTAAGCTACTTGAGGGCATAATTAGAGACAAAATTAGAGTTACCTTGAGCCACTCATTAATTGGGGACTCACAACATGGCTTCCGAAACAAAAGATCCTGCCTATCAAATCTATTAACCTTTTATAACGAACTCTGCACTGTTTATGACGTAACCACATCACTGGACGTTGTCTATCTTGATTTCACGAAAGCGTTTGATAACGTCCCGCATCATAATTTACTTTACAAATTAAAACAAATAGGTATTAACGGTCAGGTAAACCAATGGATCGCGAATTGGTTGAGTAACAGACAACAAAGAGTAGTGATTGACGGATTTAACTCAGAGTGGGCGCCGGTCACTAGTGGCGTCTCTCAGGGCTCGGTTCTTGGCCCAGTGCTCTTCATTATTTACATCAACGACGTGGATGTTGGACTCAATAACCGCATTAGTAAATTTGCAGACGACACAAAGATTGGTAACTCGGTTCTCACTGACGAAGACAGGCAAAGCCTCCAAGAGGATTTGCACAAAATTTCAGCTTGGTCGGATAGATGGGAGATGCCCTTTAACGTAGACAAGTGCCAGGTCCTTCAAGTTGGAACGAGGAATAAGAAGTTTGATTACGAAATGCGCGGCGTTAAACTCAAAGCGTTCAATGCGTCAAGGACTTGGGGTCAAAATAGCGTCAAACCTCAAATTCTCACAGCAATGCATCGATGCAGCAAATAAAGCGAACAGAATGTTGGGCTTCATTAAAAGAAACTTTTTATTTAAGAATAAAGATGTAATACTCCCGCTCTACAACAGTTTAGTCAGATCCCACTTGGAATATGCGGTACAGTTTTGGTCTCCCACCATGCAAAGGATATTGCTAAATTAGAAGGTGTTCAGCGTCGGGCAACGAAAATTATCCCTTCCTTGCGCAACAAATCCTACGAAGAAAGGCTTTCTACCCTTAACATGTTCTCTCTTGAGAAACGTCGCCTCCGAGGAAAATTGATCGAATGTTTTAAAATACTTAATGGTTTCACGAATGTAGACAGATCAACATTGTTTATGATCGATGACACTTTGCGCACGAGGAACAATGGCGTAAAACTCAGATGCAGACAAGTAAATTCAGACTGCACCAAATTTTTCTTCACCAACGTTGTAGTGCGAGAATGGAATAAGCTCGACCGTCACTTCCTTCAACTTAATATCAACTAGAGTAGAAGTGCAACGTTTTGGAGTCTTCTGATTAATGTAAAATCACTTAGGTTTAAGGACAGACCACCAAGTCTGGACCATGGGGTCTGTGGTCTGATTTTCTATGTAAATCTATAAATCTCTCTCTCTCTCTCTCTCTCTCGCTCTCTCTCTATCTCTCTCACTCTCTCTCTCTCTCTCTCTCTCTCTCTCTCACTCTCTCTCTCTCTCTCTCTCTCTCTCTCTCTCTCTCTCTCTCTCTCTCTCTCTCTCTCTCTCTCTCTCTCTCTCTCTCTCTCTCTCTCTCTCTCTCTCTCTCTCTCTCTCTCTCTCTCTCTCTCTCTCTCTCTCTCTCTCTCTCTCTCTCTCTCTCTCTCATTCCTCCTCACACCTCGGCTCTCTGGGAATGTTTCATATAGACGACTTTTTCCTCACTAAAAGAGAAGAAAAAAATCAAGGACATGAAATAAAGAGGGAAACGAAAAAAAAAAAAGACTAAGGTCGCGTCGTTTTTCTCCACTTGCATATTCGTCATTTTTTCTTTACTTTCTCTTTCCCTTTTTTTATTTAATGACCTTTTCTCTTTCTTTTTCTCTACTTTTCCTCTCGTTCTTGATCAATCTTTCCTTATCTTCTTCCTTTCTTTTTATTTCTTTAACTTTTCTTTCTTTTTATTTTCTGATCTTTTTTTCTTAAGCTTTCGCTTCCTTCTCTTTCCTTCTTTATCGTCAACTTCCTTTCTATATATTTCCTTCCTTTTATTTCTTTACCCTTTTTAGTTTATTTTTCCCTTCCTTTCTTTCTATTTTTTCATCCTTTATATTTATTACCCTCCTCTTCCTTCCCTTTATTTCTTGATTTTTTTCTTTACCTTCCTCTTCTTTTTCTCTATTTCTTTTCCTTTTCTTCTCTTTACCTTCCTCTTTCTTTTCTCTATTTCTTTACTCTTTTCTTTACCTTCCACTTTCTTTTCTCTATTTCTTCACTTTTTCTTCCTTACCCTCATCTTCCTTCTCTCTCTCTACTTCTTAACGTTTTTTCTCTTCCTTTCCTTTCTTTCCTGGCCTCTTTTTTTCTTTTTCTTCCTCTTCCATTCTTCTATTTCCTTGCCTTTTATTTCCGTTCCCTTACTTTTCTTTTCCTTTTTTTCAATTTCTCAACGTCACCACACACATATATATTTTTTTTTGCTATCACTTCATTTTGCCCTTCGCCATTTTTTTTTTCTTTTTTTTTGGCGGGGAATAAATTTGCTGACAAACTTCCACTCTTGAGGGTTATTTACATTCTCCTAGGGGAGATGGGGGCAGGGGGGCGTGGTAATATTTTCACCCCTGGGACCGTTCATGGGGGTAGCCTTAATATTTTCTTTTTCTATTTTTCTTTTTTTTTTTCGTCCCTTAGACAAAGCCCGGATTAATTTTTCACGTGCATTGGCAAGCGTGGAGGCGTGGAGTTTGATGCAGAATTTGTTAACTTTTCTCCCAGTTTGCTATTTTATCTTTATTCTTTATTATTCTCTTTATTGTTGTCATCCTTATTATCGTTTATTTTTTTTATTTTTACCTTTTTTGTATCGATTCTAACTTTATATATCGGGCTGTTCCCATTTTTCTTTCCCTTCCCTTCCCTTCTATTCCGTTTATCTCTTCCTGATCCTCTTTCCTGTTTTTCTTTATATGCTTTCTACGCACTTTTTTTAACAAGATGTGAAAAAAAAACGAGAACAAGTGACAGGGCAAAGGAGAGCCGGATATCCTTTTTTCGTGTTTGTCTGTCTGTCTGTCGGCCTCTTTTCTCCCTCCCTTTCTCCTCCAAAATTCCTATGTTCCCTTTTTTTCCTACACATTCCCTTCTTCTCTCATATGATTCTCTTCACTGCTGCTTTTAATCTCTCTCTCCATTGACCTCTTTTTTATTCTTATTTTTGTTTTGTCTTTCCCTTTTTATTTCCAATTAAATTTTCAATCTCAATTATATTCGTTTTTTCCCGGATTTAGATAATTATTAATCAGTTACTTCATCTTCTTTAATTTTTCACAGATCTTTTTTCCTTTCTACGTTCTTTGATTCATTTTTTATCTACTTTCCCTTGCCAATATTCCCCGGTTTTTTCTCCTTCCTTTCCTTCTAATAATCCATTAACATATACTGCGTAACCTTTTCCTACACATTTCTATTCACCATATATTGATTTCCTTTACTCTCCCTACACTGGGTCTAAAAAGATCTTCTAGCCATCATTTTTCTCAGCTCCATACATTTTCCTTATAACGAGCCGCTAACAGATTGTATTGAACAGATATACTTTTTTCTGCTGTTCACTTTACTTCTTTCCTTTACTTTAGCTATAGTCCCCCTTCAAATCTTCCCATTACTGACATTTCCTTCCTTCTATATTTTTCATTCTACTCTTCCTCTTCCTTCTCCTCCATTTCTTCTTCTTCTTCTTCTTCTTTTAGTCCCCCTTCAAATCTTCCCATTACTGACATTTCCTTCCTTCCTCTATATTTTTCATTTTACTCTTCCTCTTCCTTCTCCTCCATTTCTTCTTCTTCTTCTTCTCCCTCTTCTTTTTCTTCTTCTTCTTCTTCTTCTTCTTCTTCTTCTTCTTCTTCTTTTTCTTTTCCTTTCTTATCAACTGTTATCCTTTTTTTATTTATGTATATTTTTATCTTGGTTTTCTTTAATGTCCTGAAGGCAAAACATCACCAGCCCTGCCAATTACATTCACTCCTCATTCATTACAATCTGAATCACCCGTCAACAGCATTTAATTAACCATTCAACAGTTTTTCTACCGTATATTGACCTTTTTTTATAATATCTGCATCGTTTTTTTGCATTAATTTAGAACCACTCACATTCGATTATATATACTCTCTCTCTCTCTCTCTCTCTCTCTCTCTCTCTCTCTCTCTCTCTCTCTCTCTCTCTCTCTCTCTCTCTCTCTCTCTCTCTCTCTCCTTTTATTTTCCCCATTATTCATTAGTTAACATTTTTCTATTATTCTTTTATATGTTCTGCTTAGCATCAAATATCTTCAATTACTTTTCCTTCGCCACGATTCATTCTATATATTCCTTGTTACCTTTATCTTTTCCTTCCCTCTTCGTTTTCTTTCCTAATGATCCGTCAACAATTAGCATTCGTTAAGTTATTTTCTTATCTTTCTTACATGTTCCGTTTACCATCAAATATCATCAGTTATTTTTCCTTCGCTACGATTCTATATATTCCTCGTTATCTTGATCTTCTTTCCCTTCCCTCTTCGTTTCCTTCACTAATGATCCGTCAACAGCTATCAATTAACCTTTGTCCCTTCTGTCTTAATCCTCAAACTCGTCACAATCCAAAGGCGATATCGAGACATTTTTCTTCCTCTCTCTCTTCCCCCTTGAGAACAAACGGCTCAAGTCTTATACAGTCTTCCGCTGGTCCTGAGAACATGACCTTAGGACCGAGGAGACTGCAGGATCAAGACTTCTGAGATCCTTGTTAGTCTCCTTTGACGCCGTACCGCCCAATTAATTAGGAGGAAATGCCCTAATTGGATGGGTGGGGATGTGGTGGAGTGGGGAGGATAAGGTGGTGATTAGGAGGGGGAGGGAAGGCTGGTGGGGAGGCGGTGTGTGTTTCCTCTCCTTGTTTCCGTGGACTGATCAGCGGGACAACTATTGGTTCACCTGGGCACGCGTATTTGATTCTGATTCTATTTCCCAGAAGACGAGGGATGTGGAGTGTGGAAGAGGGTCTGTGTATGTGTGTGTGTGTGTGTGTGTGTGTGTGTGTATGTGTGTGTGTGTGTGTGTGTGTGAGGGATATTCCGCTCAAGATACCGGAACTAACAATCATGCAGAGTAAATTGAGTGTTGTAAGCTTTTGTGGCCTTGAATCGTTTTTATGAAGAGGAAGAAGTGGTTGGTTGTTTGGCCTGGCCCTCTCCCCCCACCCTTCCTACTCCCACCTCACCTCCCTCAGTCCCCCCTTCCCTACCCCTTGCCCCCCACGCACACCTCACCGTTCTCCTTCCTTCTTTCCTACGTTCTTTCCTTCCTACATTCATTCATTCACCCACTAACACCGACCTCCAGTACTTCCCCTTCCTTCCCCCTCCTCGTCACCTTTAGGGCCATATTTTTAAACCTTTCAAGGCCCAAGAACACAACTTTGACAACGCTTTCACGGGTGGCTTGGGCATTTCCAGGGGTAGTTCTTTGACCCTGGTGGTAGTGTGACAAAGCTTCTGTAACATGAACGTGGAAATAACATTAATCACAACGCTATTAATATCCTTTTCGGTCTTTGGAAATAGCTGAAGTGAGAGGCGGGAGCGTCTGAAAATACCAGCCTTAGTCTCCTTAAACCCCCTTACCTCACATCCTAATTATCCTTCCTTCCTTCTTTCCTTCTTTATTTCTTTCTTCCTTCCTTTCTACACCTTCTACTCCCTTACTTCACCCTCCACCCACCTCCATACTCTGCGCCAACACCGGAACACACTTGAAGGACGAGTTTGCACAAGACACGGAAAGAGGTTGACGAAGGTTGATTAGACAAACTTGAGCGAAGTCCCGATCATGAATTGAGTTACGACGACTTATTAAGCATTCCGTCTGTCATCCCCCCCCACCCCCGCCACCCCACCACCACCACCACCACCACCATCCCCCGTGCAGTACCTAAGGTGTGGAATATCATGAATGGGTTAAGCTTGCCAGCGTATTGTTAGGTGTGTGTGTGTGTGTGTGTGTGTGTGTGTGTGTGTGTGTGTGTGTGTGTGTGTGTGTGTGTGTGTGTAACATAAAATCTATAAAATAATACCAATACACTAATCCTTATCATAAGCTAATTTCTTACATGCACATAAAATTTCACCAAAACAAGAAAAAAGATGTAGAATATATATTTTTTTTAAATCTGACATTGAATTTACTTTTTTTTTAGTGGGGTGAAAGTGCGTGTGTGGGGTGGGGGTGGGGGGTGGGGGGGGTTGAGGTCACGTGCGACGGTCAGTTGGTTTCTTAAGGACGCAGAAGGAGGAGGAGAAGGAGGAAGAAGAGGGGGACGAGGAGGAGGAGGCACGCGTCTTGAGTCCCCAAATGAAAAGTCGGAACATTCCCAATCGACGCCGGAAGAGCTTGAGGAATTACAGGCTCCTTAGTTAAAGCTGAAAGAGGAATAGGACCGGCAGAGGCAGCAGCTATGTATCGCCACCACCATCACCACCACAACCACCGCACCTTTAGTTAGTGTTGGGAGCGGTGAGTAGGGGGCTTTTTTTTTATTTTCTACACACTTTTTGTTGCCCTTGAGCCGTCTCCTTTGATGTAAAAAAAAAAAAAAAACTCATCTCCTCCACCAAAACCAATACATCATCTCCTCTTCCTCCTCCTCCTCCTCCTCCTCCATCCCCATCATACTACCTTCCCCTCCACCTCGACCATGCATAACTCCATATTAATATCATCGTCTCCTCTACCACCATTTGCAGCCTCTCTACCTCCTCAGCATCTCTCTCTCTCATCACCATCATCTTCATCTTACCTTCATCTCCCCCGTTCCCATCTTTTAGCACAAACTATATGGTCTTTTACCCTAACATCCTCCACTTCTACTACCACATACTCACCACCACCTCCACCACCACTATGCACTCACCATTACACCACCACTCCCATTTCAGCTTATCACCACCACGCTGCTACAAAAAAAAACATACCTCCATTACACTCATCACTACTACCATCACCATTAAACGCCCAAACAGAGGGACAATTCCATACGATCAAAAAAACATTAACATCACCATACCCATAAAAAAGAACTTGCTACTAAATCACTACAACAGATTATATGGCTTAATAAAACGCACATTTACTGTTACTGTTGCTACTACTACTACTACTACTGCTACTATCATTATGGAAAACGCTGTCATCCGTAAAGCGTTTAGTGTCCCGGTCCATTTTAATTTTTTAACTCCATTTAATTAATCATTGCTCTGTCCTGGGCGGTATTTTTCCTCCCCCGACACCACCACCACCACCACGTTCGACATCACCACCGCTTCCCGCACGCACACCCCTACCAACACCCATCACTGACCATCAACACCGTTGAAGTCATTACTGGTACCGATCCATTCAACACCAACACCACCTCCACCACCGCCACCACCACCGAGCTCTGTTCCCCCGAGTATTACGGTTCCTGACACATGCACGCACACATATTTGGTACTGAACCACCTCCCGCACCACTAGTTTGGAGTTTAGAGGCACCGCTGTAGCTCCTCAACGAAGCAGTGCGTGTCATCCGAGCAAAAAACGAGTCACGGCCACGTCCCTCCACCCCGCCCGTGTAAATAGACGCCGTGCATCGCAACAAACCCGTAACCGTGATCCCGCAAGTACCACCACCTCTATTACCAAGCCTCTAGATAACTTAAAAGTCCTTAGTTTCAATGCGCGTAGCCTAAGAAACAAATTTGATGAACTGAGATGTCTTGCTTTAACATAAAATTTTGACATAATTGCTATAACCGAAACATTTATCGACACCACAAATATTGATTTAAGTTCCGAATACAACATAGATGGCTACAGACTCTTCAACAAAGATCGTGTAAACCGTAGAGGCGGTGGCGTCGCCCTTTATGTCAAAAGCTATTTGCAACCCACTGACAAAACACCGGGAAACAGTAACGTTGAACATTTGTGCGTGCGAGTAAACATTGCAAAAGTCAATTTAAATATATCTGTCACCTACAGACCTCCCGGGCAATCACTCGATGACGACCTTGAAATGTACAGCGTCTTAAGGCAGTCACTTAATAACAGCGACTCACTGATATTAGGAGACTTTAACCTCCCCCATATCGACTGGGCGACACTGTCAGGTACAGAAGGCGAGTCACATAGAATGATCGAATTTCTAGAAGAAAATTATCTAAGCCAAAAAGTTTCTGAGCCAACTCGACAAAATAATATACTTGACCTTGTTATAACGACCCAAGATAACCTAGTCAGTAGTGTCACGGTAGGAGAACACCTCGGTTCTTGCGATCATAAATTAGTGCGCGTCGACATTAAAGCTCAATCATCAGTGACTGAAAATAAAGTAAAGGTGCCCAATTTCAAAGAGCTAACTTCGTAGAAATCCGACAAAAACTAACAGAAATACAACTATCAGATGACGGCAACGTAGAGGAAGCCTGGCTAAGCCTTAAAAATCACTTACTCACTCAGCAGAACACATTCGTCCCCTTGTGCGAGAAGCGAATTAACACTAATAAAAGCCCACCGTGGTTTAATAGCGAAATTAAACAATCAGTCAATGAGAGAAAATTGTTTTACAGGTTAAAGAAAGAACAAAGCACGCCCGAAAACATTAGACTTTATAATGATGCCAGGCGACGAGTAAAATGACTAGTAGGTCAGGCAAAGCGTAGATACGAAGAAAATATTGCAGCCAACTGTAAAAATAATCCGAAATCTTTCTTCAGTTACATAAACAACAGAAACGCGATCAAAAGTGGTATTGGACCTTTAACAAACAGCGACGGTGCACTAGTGACTGACAGCCAACACATTGCAAACCTCTTAAACAATTACTTTACCCCGGTGTTTAATACTAACAGTCTTCCTCTCGCTACCACCAACACCAGTACTATTGTAAATCTCGAGCATGCATTGCCTAATTTTGAAATAACAACCGATGAAGTCCTTAAAGCTCTCCATTCACTTAAAACAAATAAAAGTCCTGGACCTGACAAAGTATATCCAACTCTGCTGAAAGAAACAAAGAGCGAAATACTCTCCTCCCTCACAACCGTATTCAATATGTCCTTGCGACAAGGCATCGTCCCTTCAGATTGGAAAAAGGCTAACGTGACACCCATTTTCAAGAAAGGAGACAAAAAAGTACCAGGTAATTACAGGCCCATTAGTCTAACTTCGATTGTAGGTAAGCTACTTGAGGGCATAATTAGAGACAAAATTGTGAGTTACCTTGAAAGCCACTCATTAATTGGGGACTCACAACATGGCTTCCGAAACAAAAGATCCTGCCTATCAAACCTATTAACCTTTTATAACGACCTCTTCACTGTTTATGACGTAACCAAATCACTGGACGTAGTCTATCTTGATTTCCAGAAAGCGTTTGATAAAGTCCCGCATCATAAATTAATTTACAAATTAAAGGAAATAGGTATTGACGGTCAAGTAAACCAATGGATCGCGAATTGGCTGAGCAACAGACAACAAAGAGTAGTGATTGACGGATTTAACTCAGAGTGGGCGCCGGTCACTAGTGGCGTCCCTCAGGGCTCGGTCCTTGGCCCAGTGCTCTTCATTATTTACATCAACGACGTGGATGTTGGACTCAATAACCGCATTAGTAAATTTGCAGACGACACAAAGATTGGTAACTCGGTTCTCATTGACGAAGACAGGCAAAGCCTCCAAGAGGATTTGCACAAAATTTCAGCTTGGTCGGATAGATGGGAGATGCCCTTTAACGTAGACAAGTGCCAGGTCCTTCAAGTTGGAACGAGGAATAAGAAGTTCGAATATGAAATGCGCGGCGTTAAACTCAAAAGCGTTCAATGCGTCAAAGACTTGGGGGTCAAAATCGCGTCAAACCTCAAATTCTCACAGCAATGCATCGATGCAGCAAATAAAGCGAACAGAATGTTGGGCTTCATTAAAAGAAACTTTGTATTCAAGAATAAAGATGTAATACTCCCGCTCTACAACAGTTTAGTCAGACCCCACTTGGAATATGCGGTACAGTTTTGGTCTCCCCACCATGCAAAGGATATTGCTAAATTAGAAGGTGTTCAGCGTCAGGCAACGAAAATGATCCCTTCCTTGCGCAACAAATCCTACGAAGAAAGACTTTCTACCCTTAACATGTTCTCTCTTGAGAAACGTCGCCTCCGAGGAAAACTGATCGAATGTTTTAAAATACTTAATGGTTTCACGAAAGTAGACAGATCAACATTGTTTATGATCGATGACACTTTGCGCACGAGGAACAATGGCGTAAAACTCAGATGTAGACAAGTAAATTCAGACTGCACCAAATT
Organism: Eriocheir sinensis; assembly: GCF_024679095.1. Taxonomy (NCBI): domain Eukaryota; kingdom Metazoa; phylum Arthropoda; class Malacostraca; order Decapoda; family Varunidae; genus Eriocheir; species Eriocheir sinensis. The sequence goes on along the minus strand of NW_026110389.1, from coordinate 28,616 downwards.
TTTCTTCACCAACGTTGTAGTGCGAGAATGGAATAAGCTTCCACCATCATTGGTCCAGTGTAACACGATTGACTCCTTCAAAAATAAGCTCGACCGTCACTTCCTTCAACTTAATATCAACTAGAGTAGAAATGCAACGTTTTGGAGTCTTCTGATTAATGTAAAATCACTTAGGTTTAAGGACAGACCACCAAGTCTGGACCATGGGGTCTGTGTGGTCTGATTTGCGATGTAAATCTATGTAAATCCTCTGAATGTTCATATCACCACTACAACCACCACCACCACCACCACCACCACAGCTCCTTACACTGCCACTACAACCGCTTTCAGTATGCACCTTTAACAACAAGACCAGACCAGCATCACCACTACCACGACCACCACCACTAACAACCAAATTCACCATCATCACCACCACCGTTATCATCACCATCACCATATACAACCAAAATAAGCACCACCACCACCACCATGAACCACCACCATTAACAAGAACAACAACCTTCACAGCATCACCACCAAACGGTACCACCACGAGCACCATTATTGCCAGCGGTAAACATTTGAGCACCACCACCAAAGCCATCAATTCCGCCGCCACAACTCGAACGACTGTTACTACTAATATTTCCACCTACCCTAACCCGGGCGGCTTTCATTACCACCACCACCTATACATGCAATTTCATCTGCAGTTCGCGTGTAGTTTAGCATTTTTTACATCACTTCATCGCCCGAGTTGTAGTATAGTTATGGAAGCGTTACGTGTGTGTGTGTGTGTGTGTGTGTGTGTGTGTGTGTGTGTGTGTGTGTGTGTGTGTGATGCAATACCGTTTGGTGTGATGAAGATACAGGGAGAGGACAGACAAACAGACAGACGGGGTTAATATGCCGTAACTCTTAACGTGACAAATAACTATGAGGCTAATATTAGACGGATCTTTTATTCTTCCTCGTTGTTGATGCTTTTGTTTTGTTTTTTAAGAGCAAAGGAAGTAACTCGAGGGCACGACCAAAAAAAAATGACAGTCAGCTACCCAGGCAATTGCTTTTAATTTGATTCCATTTTCTTACCTTTTTCTTTCTAACTTTTCTTCTTTCTTTTTACATATTAGAGGAAGCAATCAAAGGGAGAAAAAAAACGTGGAAAAGAAAAAACAAGACCACAAAATTACTGCTCCCCCTAAACAGTGATGAGAGACTTAAAAATACAATATTCATAAAAGGTTACATTCAAGCTAAACAGGCGAACAAGCCCTGCCCACATCTACCCAACACCCACCAATCAGAGTTAACCTATTCCAGCACCCACCAATAACATGTAGTCTGAGGTGGAGAGGGGCGTGGCTTGCTGGTGGACTGGCTAATGATCAACACTATGGGGAAGGCAAGGACGAATGGGTGGGGATTATTCGCCAAGTTAGTTTGAACGAAGTCTAGATTAATGAGGATAGTTGTTTGTTGGGAGGCATTAGTATTGAAAGAAGAAAACATATGAATGAATGCTGTGTAAGCAACTCAATATTTTTTTAAGTATCTGATTGCATGCGGTGAAATTAAAGTCTTATAAAGAGGAAAGGAAAATAATTATCCCATATATGACGTCGATAAAGAGAAGAAAATTAAGGGTGGAGTCTAAGGCTCTTCGCCTCATCAGCTCTCCTCCTCCTACTGATAGTCTTCTGCCTCTTAAATTCCGTCGCGATGTTGCCTTTCTTTCTATCTTCTATCGATATTTCAACGCTGACTGCTCTTCTGAACTTGCTAACTGCATGCCTCCACCCTCCACGGCCCCGCTGCACGACTTTCTCATGCTCATCCCTATACTGTCCAAACCCTTCTGCAGGAGTTCACCCGCATCTTCACTCTTTCATCTCTCACGCTGGTAAACTCTGGAACAATCGTCCTTCATCTGTATTTCCTCCTGCGTACGACTTGAACTCTTACAAGAGAAGGGTATCAGGACACCTCTCCTCCCGAAATTAACCTCTCTTTCGGCCACCTCTTTTGATTATTTTTAGGAGCAGCAGCAGCGAGCAGCGAGTTTTTTATCATTGTTTCCTTTTTTGTGTGTCCTGAGCTGTCTCCTTTGTTTTAAAAAAGGAGAAAAAATGTCTGCTTGAGAAAGAAAAAAAAAACAGAGGTAGTGGGAGTGAATATGGGAAAGCATCATCACCACCATCACCATCACCATCACCACCACCATAACCCCTCCATCATCACTGGCACTGCGAATCACTCCATCACTCCTCACAACCACCAGCACCACCAACACCATCACGACTCACTCCATCACGCCTCACAACCACCACCACCACCAACAACAACAACAACAACCACAATTCACTTCATCACTCATCAAGGCCAAACCACCACCACCACCACCACAAGCATCCCACCTACGACTCATTTTATCTTCTCTCAGCAATCATCACCACCACCACCACCACCACCACCACCGCCGCTCATTAACCCTAGACTCCTAAAATGATATACGAGAGACGTGAGGAATGGAGATATCTTTTCCTAGGCATCTCTCTCTCTCTCTCTCTCTCTCTCTCTCTCTCTCTCTCTCTCTCTCTCTCTCTCTCTCTCTCTCTCTTAACAAACGGCAAAAAATATAATGAAAAAAAGTCTCTAGAAATGGCATAACGACTCTTACGACTTCGACAGCTCCTCCTCCTCCTCCTCCTCCTCTTCTTCTTCCTCTTTCTCTTCCTCCTCCATCTCTTCTTCCCCTCTAAGCCTTGGTAAAAGAGAAAATAAATAAAACACACTGTAAACGACCAGCCGATGACAACCACAACCACGACCATAAAGTTCCTCCTACTCCTGCTTCTTCTTCTCCTCCTCCTCTTCCTCTTCTTTTTCCTCCTCCTCGTATCCACGCTACGATTAAAAGTCTTGTTGGTGGTTGTGTTGACTCTCCCTCTATTTTTACTTTATTTTTATTTACTCTATTTTTAATCTTGCTCCTGCTCGCTATCTTTCCCTCCCTCTCCCTTTCTCAAGTCATGACGCTCGCTTAGGTAGGTAGCTTAGGGTGCATTTCTCTTCTTTTATAACAAATGAGTAACGTTGAAAGCACGCAGATAAGTTATTATTGGATTAACCCCTTGACTGTGGATTTCCTACCAGAAGACATCACCAAGCGGACAGGAACAAAACAAAGTGGCTGCTACATTTCAATGAAGAAAATGTAAAGTCCTGCACCTTGGGAGTGAATATCCAGCACACCAATACCACATGGGAAACACTCCTCTATCCACCACAGAGGCAGAGTACGACTTGGGAGTATATGTTACCAAGCTACCAGTGAAGGCGAAATCCGTGCCAATCGTAGCGGACGGGTTAAAAAGAAAGATCGTAGGTTTGTTGGTAATAACGTTTGCGACTTTCGTTATATTTCCAGTTGTAGAAAATAAGCAAACTTCTTGATTTCTACTGTATAGGTAAAAGTGTCTCTATGGTTTCAATGCCGATATAAGGGAAGGTCATGTTTAATATCGAGGTAGTTGTCTGTTAAGTGGAATGTTGTTTGATTACTACTTAATACATTTGTGTCAATTATGTTTGTTTGTTTGTTTATCGTATCAAACTTGTTCCGCATCTAACATCCACCATTACTAACGCCAGGAAGCAGGTTTTAGAACGCAGTGATGGAAACGTATACTTAAATAAACTCCCCCATTCGCCCGCAGCTAATCTTCTTTCTTCTGTTGCTTTTCTTCCTTCTATTCTATTTCCACCGGTATCTCTCTCCTCTGTCACTAATTTTTATTCTGTTTCTTCTCTTTTTTCTACTCTTTTTGGAAACATATACGTAAATAAACTCCTCCATTCGTCCGTACCTAATCTTCTTTCTTCTGTTGCTTTTCATCCTTCTTTTCTATTTCCACCGTTATCTCTCTCCTCTCTCCGTCACTAATTTTTATTCTGTTTCTTCTCTTCTTTCTACTCATATTTTCACTTTTTTTTCTCGTTTTTGTCCGTCCATTCGTCCGTGCGTTAGCCAGTCAGCCACCCAAACCTCCTCCTCCTCCTCCTCCTCCTCCTTCTTTCCGTAACTAACCGTTCTCTTACTTCTTCTCTTCCTTTTACTCTTTTTCCACCGTCTTCCTCTATTCTTTCATTCATTAGTACGTTAGCCAGTCAGCAACCCAGTCCTACCTTCCTGCCCTCCTTCTCCCCGCGACCTGCTTCGGGGTCACACGTGTCAACTACGCTCGCTGTCTCGGCAGTTGTGCTTTCCTTTTGTGCTCTCCAGCATATCCTGAGGCTCTCCTATTGCTGCTGCTGCTGCTTTGCTGCTTCGCTGACCTGCTCTGCTAAGTGCTAAGTGTTATATTCACTTTACTTAAACACATTCTCCCTAGCACACTTGCTCATCCCTTCTGCCTTCCCTACACCTCCCCTACACCTCCTCACAACACTGTGGTGCACATACAACTCCTTCCTAACTATTAAGCTCCTTCTTAACCTTACTACACATAATTTACATATTATTTTCCAAGAAGTGTACTAGGAGGTCCTTGTTTTCAGGCTGAATTTCTTTCATTGTTTCGGTCCGTACATTCCCGCCGCGGCGTATACCCACCCAGCCGCGCGGAGGGCGAAATTCCCTAGAGACCCTTTGTTTTTTTCCTCCCCTACCCGGCCGCGTGAATCCCCTAGAGGGAAGTCTAAAGAGAACACCTGCCCGAGCCAGACAGGAGGGAGTTAATCGTTCCCACCTGACCTACTGCCACTCATTCTCTCTGAAGTTAAAAGGTAACAAAACATATCAAAAGATAACAATAAAAGATATGGCTTCATCACTACGCAAATGCCCCGGGTGCAAAGGACGCTTCGCCCCACAATATTTTGATAAGGGGGCGGAGTCATGTAGACACTGTTAAATGGAAAAGAAGATCTCAGATTTAGAGAGGGGTTTAACCGAGTGCCTTAAAGCGTTGAACCAACGTCCCCCTCTACCCGCTCTCACCCCCGCTGCTTCTTCCTCTTCTTCTTCTTCTTCTTCCTCTTCCTCTTCTTCTTCTTTGCCTTCCTCTTCTTCTCTTACTCCGACGGCCCCCACCCCTTCTTCATCTCCCTCCTCCCTCTCCTCCACCGTCCCAGGGGTCCGGACGAGAGCCATGGCCCGCAAGGTGAGGTCTTCTTCTTCTTCTTCTTCTTCTTCTTCTTCTTCTTCTTCTTCTTCTTCTTCTTCTTGTGTTACCGCTTCCACTGCGTGCCCATCCATCTCCTTCTCGTCCCCCACGTCCTCCTCCTCCTCCTCCTCCCCCCCTCCTCATCGTCCCCCTCCTCCTCCTCCTCCTCCTCCTCCTCTTCCTTCTCCTTCTCCTCTTCCTCCTCTGCTTCTTCTTCTTCTTCTCCTTCTTCTTCTTCTTCTTCTTCTTCTTCTTCTTCTTCTTCTTCTTCTTCTTCTTCTGCTTCCACCTCCGCTGCCCGCTCATCCATCTCCTCGTCCCCCTCGTCCTCCTCCTCCACTCCCTCCTCCTCCTCCTCTACTTCTTCTACGCCTTCTTCATCTTCTTTTTCCTCTCATTCTTCCTCCTCCTCCTCCTCCTCCTCCTCCTCCTCCTCCTCCTCCTCCTCCTCCCCCCCTTCCCCCTCCTCTTCCTCCTCTTCCTCCTCATCCTCCTCATCCTCATCCTCCTCCTCCTCATCATCATCATCTCCTTCTTCTTCTTCTTCTCCTGCTTCTTCTTCTTCTTCCTTCTCTTCACCTCCTTCTTCCTCCTCCTCCTCCTCCTCCTCCTCCTCCTCCTACCCCCTAGTTTGCAGGCGTAGACGGAAGACCATCCTCCCAGCCGTCTCCTGTGAAGACGGATCACACTTCAACGGATCAAGAATCAACACCAAGGTTAACATAAAACTGGTGGGTGACAGCATTGTTAGAGAACAACTGACTGAGTTCTGTGGACGAAGTATCAAGAACAGAAGACGCTACTGTATTCCTGGTGCAAAACTACAAGATATAAAAGAAGCGGTAGACCTCGTCTCAGACCGCACGGAGCAGGACACACTCTTTGTTTTGCACGCTGGCACGAACAACGTTCAAACAATGTCCACGGAGGAAATTATAGCTGACTACCGACGAGTAATCCGCCGCTTCAAGGAAAAGTCAAGCCACATCATTGTCTCCGGGATTCTTCCGAGAATCAACGCCTTCACAGGCTTCCACAGAAAGGCGTCGAACATCAACAACAGATTGAAGCACCTCTGCCAGAACGAGGAAGTTTCGTTCGCAAGTCAGTGGGATCATTTCTATGATATCCCCGACCTTTTCCGTCCTGACGGTCTTCACCTCAATGCGATTGGCTCAGCACGGCTTGGTAGGTTGCTGAACGAGGAGGTACTTTTGTACTCAAAAAACTCCGAGCGCGGGAGGGGCACCAAAGTATCGTAAACAACCAACCAGTAGGGACCGCTCATTACACACCAAGGCCCCCAACAGTGAACACAAGCAGACACCAGACTACTGTGCCGCGAAGCGTTGAAGTCAAGAAGGACATTTCTGTCCTATACACCAACGCGCGGAGCTTAATACCCAAACGGGATGAGTTACTTGCCTATGTTGACGTAGAAAGTCCGGACGTGATTGCCATCACCGAAACGTGGGCCACCTCTGACCACCTAATGACCGAATTCTCAATTCCGGGATACGAGAGCTTCTACAAAACAGACTTCACAAGAAAGGAGGAGGTGTCATCTGTTACGTCAAGAACAAATACCCTGCCGTGGAAATAACCAAAGAAGACTCAGAGAAATATGACACTGTATATGTTGAACTGGAGACTAGCAAGCACAACAAAATAACGATTGGAACCGTTTACAGACCTCCAAAGCAACAAGCAGCGGACGACGAAGCGCTGTACGAGGAAATTCACACCATAACACAAAACAAACAGTCAGTCATTATCGGGGACTTTAACTGTTCCAACATTGACTGGACCACGATGATTGGAGATCGGGAGGGTAACAGATTGCTCGAAATGTTAGAGGACAATTTTCTTACTCAGATTGTTACCCAACCGACGAGGGAAAATAACTTATTAGACCTAGTACTCGTGAGTGATTCAGATCTCACACGTGAATGTCAAGTCGGCGAAAAACTGGATGGTTGCGACCATCACCTAATTCGCCTAAAAATCAGAACAGACCATGAACTCACAGAAAACATATCCAAGATTCCAGACTACAAAAAAGCCAATTTTAACTTCGCTCGTGAGCTGCTAACCCAGACAACTTGGGAACCCATGTACCTCACTCCGGTGGACGGCGCGTGGAACGGCTTTAAGAACAAACTCCTGGAGGTAGAGAGAACGACTGTTCCCATGAAGACAAGGAGAACAAATAATGCCACAAGCACACCATGGATGACTACCCAAGTTCGACGGGCGATTAATTTGAAGAAGAGAAAATACAGCTTGCTAAAGGAAAACGGCACTGACGAGGCACGCGAACAGTACCATCAAAGCCTCAGAGCTTGCAGAACACTCATTCGCCAGAGTAAACGTGACTATGAAAAGCAAATTGCACGCGAAGCCAAGTCCAACCCGAAAAGTTCTTCACGTATATAAGAACCAAAAGAAGACAAAAGCAATATCTGTCCCCTAACAGATGAAAGCCACGTGCTAACACAGGACAGTAGACACATGGTGGGAATCCTGAACAGGAACTTCGCGTCTGTGTTCACGGTCGAGAATACCCAGTCCGTACCCGCGAGCCCTTCCCCACCGATGGGAATCACTCCCTAGAAATTGGTACAATCGACGAACGACAAATTCGAGACAAACAAGTCTACCGGACCCGACGACTTGTCACCCAGGCTGCTCAAGGAACTCAAGCAGCAAATCCTCAAGCCACTCACCGCCATCTACAATATGTCACTACAACAAAACAAAGTCCCGAAAGACTGGAAACAAGCGAACGTAACACCGATCTACAAAAAGGGAGACAAAAGTGTGGCCCTAAACTACAGACCAATCAGCTTGACCTCAGTGGCGGGAAAAATCCTCGAGACGATCATCAGAGACAAACTCGTTAGGTTCCTTGAAGACAACAACATCATTTCCGATGCTCAGCACGGTTTCAGGAACAAGCGCTCATGCTTAACCAATTTATTGGACTTCTTCCAAGGTATCTATGAAAACTGGGATAATCATATCCCCAGTGATGTTATATATCTAGACTTTCAGAAAGCCTTTGACAAAGTGCCACATGAAAGACTCCTCAAGAAACTTAAGTCGGCGGGATTAGGCGACGATCTGACAGCGTGGATCAAAGACTGGCTCACTGAAAGAAAACAACGAGTTGTACTCAACGGACAGGCCTCCAAGTGGCTCCCGGTCACAAGTGGAGTGCCACAGGGGTCAGTGCTGGGACCCATACTTTTCATCATATATATCAACGACCTAGAACTAGGATTAAAATCCAATCTTTCAAAATTTGCCGACGACACAAAGGTGGGTGGGAAGGACCTCACGACGGCAGACTGCGAAATTATCCAGAGAGACCTGGACCAGATCACTCGGTGGTCAGAAAAATGGCAGATGTCCTTCAACACTACCAAATGTAAAGTAATGCATATATGATCCAGAAACAGCAACCACATATACCACATGGGTGGCGAACCACTACATGTTGTGCAAGAGGAAAGAGACCTCGGGGTCACCATCAGCAGTGACTTGAAACAAACAAAACACTGCAAGTCCGCCTGTAAGAAAGCCAATACAATGCTTGGGTTCATATCGAGGAACTTCGAATACAAGACGCCGGGAGTTATGTTATCCTTGTATAATTCGCTGGTAAGGCCCCACCTGGAATACGCCGTGCAATTCTGGTCTCCTAATTACAGGAAAGACATTGAATTACTTGAGAGAGTACAGCGCCGCGCCACGAAGATGATACCATCACTGAGGACGAAACCCTATGAAGAACGACTCGAGCGACTCAACCTCTTCACGTTGGAAAAGAGACGACTGCGGGGAGACATGATACAAGTCTTTAAGTACCTGAACAAGCTCAGCAACGTTGATCACTCCAAACTCTTCACGCTACAAACTAACCTGAGAACAAGAAACAACGGAAAAACAATTCAAGCAAAGCGATGCAATACCGACATCGGCAGGAGTTATTTCTCGAATAGAGTTGTTCGCCACTGGAACAGCCTTCCTGCAGAAGTGGTTAGCGCAGAGACCATCAACTCCTTCAAGAAACGCATTGATCGCCACTTTGCTGCAACAGGAGTGAACTGAACGTTCCCAAGAGTAGGTACACAAGTGCTTTAATCCTTCCCTGCAAGCCACTCCTGTGGCAAACGGATTGATTAAATCACTGAACGCAGGCAGCCTAGTAATGAGCCAACAGGCTTTCTGCTGCCTGCTAGTCCATGTTTCCATGTTTCCATGTTTCCTCCTCCTCCTCCCCACGAAGCTATGTCACCGTCAGTCCATCAGCCAGTCAGCCTTCCTTCCGTCCTCGTGCTGCCCGGCGGCGACTCTGGCCTGGCTGAAGCCTTTGATTAGTTCTTCCTCGTTACAAGTTTGGGGGCCGCGGGGAAAAACGTGGCCCAGACCTTGAGAGGGGAAGGCAGGAGAGGGATGGGGAGGAAGGAGGAGGGGCGAGGAGAAAGGGAAGGTGGGGAAAGAAAGGAGAAGGAGGAGTTTGGAAATGGGGAAGAAAGGGTGAGAGGGGTATGGAAAAGGGGAGAGGGAAAAGAGGAAGGAAGGGAAGGCAAGGGAAGGGGAGGAAAGGGGAGTGAGAGGGGAAAGGGTGAGGAGGGGAGGGGCGAGGGAGGGGGAGAGGCGAAGAAAGAAAGGGGGAGGTAGGGAAGGAAAGGGGAAGGAGGAGGGAGGAAATGGTGAGGCGGGGAAGAGAGGGTGAAAGGGGTCGGGAAAAGGGGAGAGGGAAAAAAGGAAGGAAGGGGAGGCGAGGGGAGGGGGAGGTGAAAGGGGAGAGGGGAGAGAGGAAGGAAGGGGAGGCGAGGGAAGGGGAGGGGAAAGGGAGAAGGAAGGAAGGAAGGGGAAGGGCGAGGGGAGGGAGGAAAGGGGAGAGGGAAGAGGAAGGAAGGGGAGGCGAGGGAAGGGGAGGGAATGGGAGGGGAGTAAGAGGGGAAGGGGTGCGGAGGGAGGGAGGAGGAGGGAGAGAGTTTTTTATTAACCGTGTCCTCCTTTTTTAGTATATTTTTATCATTCTTTTTACATTTCTTTGGCCTTTCCGGATTAATCTGTGTAGCACCACGGCCCGATCACGTGCTGGACCCGCGATCACCACCTAGAACCTTCTCGAATCAACCTTTAAGAGTTCGTTCGCCGATATATGGTTACGGGTAAGACCTCAGACTCCCTCCTCGTCCACCGATCCCTCTTGCTACACGCTTCACTCTCCTAGAATTAATTTTATGAGAGGAACAGCTTGCTATAAAATAATGTATGTGAGTGTGTGTGTGTGTGAGGGGGGGGGGGGGGTCAGGAAGCCGTGTATATGTGCATCATCATTTAGTTTATTCCGCTTTTATAACACGGCGCCGCTTGATAATAATGGCGCCGGACACGTGTTTGTCTTTGTAACATTAACGGCCGAGTGTAATGTATTGATAAAACATTAGCGACGTCCGGTGGGGCCCTTTCACACACACGCACACGCACACACACGCACACACACACACACACACACACACACACACACACACACACACACACCTCACATCAACTACTTCCAATGGCCGAAAAAGAGATCAATCGCGTTCTAATGTTTTTTTTTTAGGTACAAGGCAGAAAAAATGGTCAAGTCCCTGGAAATGCCCAAAACTCTTCCGAAAGCTTAGTCAATTATGTGTGCCGGACAAAAACGAGAAAAAAAAGTGAAGATAAGTGTAGAAAGAAGATACAGAATAGAAATTAGTGACAGAGAGAGGAAAAAGATAACGGTGGAAATAGAAGGAAGAAAAGCAACAGAAGAAAGAAGATTAGCTACAGACGAATGGAGGAGTTTATTAAAGTATATGTTTCCATCAATGCATTCTAAAACCTGCTTCCTGGGTATAGTAATGGTGGATGTTTGAGGCGGGACAAGTTTGATAGGAAGTAGAAATGCTTAATAATTATCACTCATTCACCCTTCGTCCCACATACACACATACGTTCATAGCAAGCCGTTCCTCTCATAAAGCAAAAAGCAAAATATATTAATAAGAAAGTGAGGTATATATATATATATATATATATATATATATATATATATATATATATATATATATATATATATATATATATATATATATATATATATATATATATATATATATATATATATATATAGTCTACCGGATAGCTGAGAGAGTAAAGGAAGGAAAACAAATTAAATAGATAGGCAGTATGAAAAAGGTGAGATTATCCAGGTAGAAACGCAGGTAAGGCGACACGTGACAGGTAAAAGGTAAGGATAAATAATTAACATAAAGTTAAGGGAAAGGTATTGTTAGGGTGAAATGTTAAACGATACTATGAATAACAAATACTATTGCTACTACTATTACTACTACTACTACTACTACTACTACTACTACTACTACTACTACTATTATTATTACTACTACTACTATTACTACTACTATTACTATTACTACAACAACAGTGACAACAACCCTCAGAACTACTAAATCCACTTCCAACTCTTTGAACTACTCGCAAAATTACGAAAAGGAAATGAATAAAAATAAAAACTACTACTACTACTACTACTACAACTACTACTATTACTACTACTATTATTATTACTATTACTACAACAACAGTAACAACAACCCTCAGAACTACTAAATCCACTTCCAACTCCTTGAACTACTCGGAAAACTACGAAAAGGAAATGAATAAAAAGTCTAACACCGGATACGCAAGCGGCTTATATAACTTTTCTGTCATTCATTCTCTTCATTCTTTTCTGCGAACATTCCCGGAGGTGGTAGGGAGAGGGGGAGAAGGGGTGAGGGGAGATGGGGAGGGGAGAGGGGGGTAAAGGTGTGCACGTGGGGACAGGTGAGGTGAGAGGAGAGAGAGAGAGAGAGGCGGCAATGTCTGACTCGGCAACTCTTTCTCTTTTATGAACTGACAGTCACATACCCATAAAACATTCACCAGCTCTCATCGTTCCCTTAAAGAAAAAATAATAATAAATGGTGGAAAAAGGAAACGTAGCACAAGAAGCAGATAAATAGATAGCATTTGGTGACAACACGAGATTGGTACTGCCACTGTTACCACCACCACTACTACTACTACTACTAGTACTACTACACAATGACCCTTCCTCTATTTCTCTCTCATTCACTCACTCACACATCCCAACCTCAACCTGCCTACTCTTCCTCCTTCCTACCTCCTTCCCTCACTCCCTTCCTCTCTCCTTCTCTCCCTCACCAAGTCCCGCGTTCATATCATCCAATAGCCGTGTGGTAATAACTGGAACTTCTCTATAGCGGAAAGTTCTGATAAGGCTCAAAACTTTGTCGCCTCTAAGTTCTAGCGCCGCAGGGGATTAGCAAAGACCAGGGGGAGGAGCAGGAAGGGGAAGGGAGGGGGTAGGAAAGAGTGCCAGAAAGAGGGAGGGGAAGGGAGGGGAAGGGAGGGTGCTTTGTGATAAGAGACAGGACGAATGGAAAAAATAAACGCGAGTCTCAGAAAAGGACGTGAAGAAACCGAGGCGAGGCGAGGAAGGAAGGTGAAAAAGTTGAATGAAAGGCTGAAAGGAGAGAAACATGTGTGGAAGAGGGTGGGGGAGGGGGTCAAGGAGGAGGAAGGGGAGGAGGAAGGGATTAAAAAGTGGGAGGAGGAGAAGAAAGAGAAGATGTTAAGACGAAGGTGAAGGAAAAGAAGTGAAGGAACAAAATGAGGGGTAAGAAATGATGTAAAAAGAGCCGAATGAGAGAAAGGAGGAGGAGGAAGGAACTAAAACGTGGGAGGAGGAGAAAAAAAGAGAAGATGTTAAGACGAAGGTGAAGGAAAAGAAGTGAAGGAACAAAATGAGGGCAAGAAATGATGTAAAAAGAACCGAATGAGAGAAAGGAGGAGGAGGAAGGAACTAAAACGTGGGAGGAGGAGAAAAAAAGAGAAGATGTTAAGACGAAGGTGAAGGAAAAGAAGTGAAGGAACAAAATGAGGGCAAGAATGATGTAAAAAGAACCGAATGAGAGAAAGGAGGAGGAGGAAGGAACTAAAACGTGGGAGGAGGAGAAAAAAAGAGAAGATGTTAAGACGAAGGTGAAGGAAAAGAAGTGAAGGAACAAAATGAGGGGTAAGAAATGATGTAAAAAGAGCCGAATGAGAGAAAGGAGGAGGAGGAAGGAATTAAAACGTGGGAGGAGGAGAAAAAAAGAGAAGATGTTAAGACGAAGGTGAAGGAAAAGAAGTGAAGGAACAAAATGAGGGGTAAGAAATGATGTAAAAAGAACCGAATGAGAGAAAGAAAGAGGAGGAGGAAGAAGGAGAGGAGGAAAAATTGTAGAAAAAAAGGATTATGAGTAGAAGAAGAAAACAAAGCAAGGAAGAGAGGAATTGGCACTTGCAGAAAAAGGAAAAGATAAGGAGGAGGAGAAAGAGGAAGAAGGAGAAGGACTAAAAACATGAAAGTAGAAGGAAGGAAAAGAAAGGGATGAGATAAATTGGCACTTGCAGAAAAAGGAAAAGCTAATGATGAGGAGGAAGAGGAAGAGGGAGGAGAAAAAACCGAGAATGAAAGTAGAAGGAACGAAAAGAGAACGATGAGAGAAACGAGAAGTAGCAGGAAGAGAGAGAAGATGAAGACGCGGAGGAAGAGGAGGGGAAGAAGAGGAGGAGAAGGGGAAGGGAGGGCAACGTTACCACAGAAGAAATGAAAAAAACAAAACAAAAAAAAACAGGATATGAAAGAAGAAGGAAGGAAAAGAAGAACTAGCAGGAAGACGGAGAAGATGATGACGCGGAGAGGAAGAGGAGGAGAAGGGGGAGGGAGGGGAAGGGTATCACATATATCCCCTTCTGTCTTTCATAATCCGTCAAGCTGAAAGATAATTTGGGCGAACGGAGGTTTTTCGGGGTCGATAACGGAGATGAGAGGCGACGACAATTGTTCCGCAGGACGCCCGGGGCCGCGACACTAGCAGGTCTTGAAGGAATGAGGAGAGAGGAAGGAGAAAGTAGGAAAGGGAGGGATTGGAGGAGGAGGCGCAATAGGGAAATGGAACCTGAGCACACGAGCGGAAGAGAGTGGGAGAGAGAGGGTAGAAAGGACAATAGGTAGGGAGAACAAGGACCCAGAGAGTAGCAGGAAAGGTTAATGAGAAGGGAAGATAAGGAGGAGAAGGAGAGCTGGGTGGAATGAAAATGGGGAGAATGAAGGAGAAGAGGGACAGTGAGTAGACGAGCGTAGATGTTGATGTGAGTGGCTGGAGAGTTGAGATGGAAAAGGAATATGGGTGAAGTGGTGATAAAATAGGGGAGTCAAGTAAAGAGAGAGAGAGAAAAAAAAGGGCTATATAAAGAGACATGTAAAGATAGTGGGAGAGAGAGAGAGAGAGAGAGAGAGAGAGAGAGAGAGAGAGAGAGAGAGAGAGAGAGAGAGAGAGAGAGAGAGAGAGAGAGAGAGAGAGAGAGAGAGAGAGAGAGAGAGAGAGAGAGAGAGAGAGAGAGAGAGAGAGAGAGAGAGAGAGAGAGAGAGAGAGAGAGTGAGAGAGAGAGAGAGAGAGAGAGAGAGAGAGAGAGAGAGAGAGAGAGAGAGAGAGAGAGAGAGTATGTGAGGTATGTCTGGGGGGTGTGGGAGGGAAAGAAATGGTATGGGAGGAAATTATATATAAAAAAGTTATATATATTTCACCTCGAAACTTCAAACCACAAGGAATCAATAGTTAAAGAGAAAAGGTTGAAGATGGGGGCCATATTGACACACACACACACACACACACACACACACACACACACACACACACACACACACACACTCGACCCAGAGCTTGCCCCCCATCTCTCTCTCTCTCTCTCTCTCTCTCTCTCTCTCTCTCTCCCCCCCCCCCCCCCTTGCCTGACGGAGAACGTACCTTCCGCTGTCTCCTTTAAGCCTTTTTTTAGCTTTCCACATCTTGAACCCTCTATGGCCGAACTTCATTACGTGCACACACATACACACACACATACGTATGTCATTATCATCACCAATATCATCAGCAATACACGCACACACACACACATACACAAATACATGCATTATTTCTTTCGTATAATATTCCTGTTCCTCCAAGCTTCGTTCACTAATAAATCACATCAAAGACTTTCCTCCTTCGATTGAGATAAATATATACAATGGAAAAGGAAGCGAGACAAATCCTTCCTTTCTGGTTCTCCTAACAAAATGGAAGAGAAAGCGAGACAAACCCTTTATTTTCTCTCTCGAAACACACGAAGTCTTTCCACCCATCCCATTCTTCCACCATAACAAAGGAAGAAGAACGAAGAGAAAGATTGAAAACGAAACACCTAATCACTCTTTCATCTTACATAGACAAACACACAAGAACGAAAACTATAACACACATGAAAACGTAAGCTACTTTTTGGACTGAAGGTTAATATCTTTTCCAAACGATCTATTTCTGTACATCACTTCAGGCAGCTGTTTTATGGCAAGGAAACTTCTCCGGTTGGTCTCGAGGTGGTGGTGGAAAGCGGGCGGCCGAAGGGGTGTTTAAGGCTTGTGATAATGGTTGAACAGGACATAAAACATATTAATGGTGTGTACGGGGGGAGATAGGAGAAAGGGAAGGGCTTGAATGAGAGAGAAGTGATGGGTAGGGGGAAGTGGAAGAGAGAAATAGGAGGATAAAAGGGAAAGGAATGGTGAGTATGTGGAGATAGGGAGGTAAGGGATTGAATGAGGGAGACGCAATGAGTAGAAGGAGAATAAATGATAAAGGAGGAGTTGATATTGAGGGACGAAAGGGAAGTAGGGGAGGGTTTTAAATGAAGGAGGAGAGGTGGTCAGGAAGGAATGAAAGGGGAAAAGGGAGGAGACTAGATAAAGGAGGCGGACATGAGGAAAGGAAAAACAAGCAGGCAAAGCGAAGAGGAGATAAGACAAAACAGATAAGGAGGGAGGAGGACGAGCTGTAGGAGGAAAGAGGAGGGAAGGATAGATGAGACAAACCGCTCGAGGAGGAGGAGGAGGAGGAGGAGGAGGATAGGAATGGGGAGGGAGAAGGGAAGAAGAGGAGACGAGAAAAGGAAGGGGTGGAAGGGGAGAGGAATAGATGAGGCAGGACGTGCGAGGAGGAGGAGGAGGAGGAGGAGGAAGGAGGAGGGAGGAGGGGAAGCGAAGGAAGAGGAGGGGGAAGAGATGAGGCAGCCCGGTCATCACAATTTTTTATCCTTAGCCTTACAGCGCGAACTCATTAGCGGTGACGGGCCGGGGTATTTATTTAGCATGAGGGGAAATGAGGCAGACACTGGGTGCTGAGTGAGGGCGGGGGGTGAAGGGTGTGTGATATGTGGACTGGGGTGATGTGTGGGAGCGTGTGCTGTTATATGTGGAGTGATGTTATGTGGACTTGTGTGATAATGTATGTGCCGTTATGTGGAGTGATGCTATGTGGTTATGTGGTGATACTGTGGATGAAGTGATGTGTGAACTGGGGCGATGTGGAGTGATGTTGTGTGGATGTGAGTATGTGGTTAGTGGTATTATGTGGATGGGCAAAAACTTATTGAATATTGTGTGGTGTTATGTGAAGGTGTGTTGTATGTGGTTATAAGGTGAATACACATACTAGAGAACAGT
Source organism: Eriocheir sinensis (assembly GCF_024679095.1). NCBI lineage: Eukaryota > Metazoa > Arthropoda > Malacostraca > Decapoda > Varunidae > Eriocheir > Eriocheir sinensis. The sequence continues at coordinate 11,804 of NW_026110389.1, read as the reverse complement.
TCAGTATGTGGTCAGCATGTGGTAGCGACAGTACGTATATATAATGTGGGAGGTGGCAATACTGGTGGGTGGTGCAGGAAAGGGTTACAGTCGAGATGGAGATTAGATTAACGGAGAGGTATTGTATGGGGGTGGCTGTGGGGATGATGTAGAGTTGTGCACGGTTAGTATATATAGAATTGTTAAGTAGGGTCAGTAGTGGGAAGTTGTAGTTGTGGTGATGATGAAGACGGCATAAATAGCATGATATCCGATACGTTATGAAAGAGGCCGCAGGTAAAAAGGTTCCTTATAACCGAGATGGGCGCAAAAGAAGAACCCCAGCGACTGTTTAAAGGGGAAATCCAAGTATTCTTTACTCCACTATATATGAGAACAAGTATTTTTGTGACCGTCAAAAACAGGAAAACAAGACCTCCTTACCGCACTTACTACGCAGAAGGAGGCGGGCAAGAAATACATAGAAATACATAGCGGGCTTTTTTTTTCATTATTTTCTTTTTTATGCCTTTGAACTTTCCTGTAAAAAAAAAACAAAAAAAACATCCTTGCCCTAGGTAGCAACACAATGACTTTTAAGAGAGGAAACAAGGAAACGAGAAGGCTTTGATGCAGTTACTAAGCACACCAAGACTATTTAAGACAGCGTAGAGGAAGCAATAGAGAAGTATATCCTCTTCCTTCACGCCAAAACAACGACTTCCAAGAGGACAGAAAGCAAGGAAACAAGAGGCCTTTAGTGCACTTAACCACGCAAAAAGAGGAACATTAATGACCGTGAAAGGGAAGCGAGGAAGAAATATATCCTCCTCCTCCTCCTCCTACGCATTATAAATACGACTTCTGTGAGGAAAGGAGACCAGGAAACAAGAAAACATTAATGCAATCACTAAGTACACCAAAAATACTTATGACGGTGTAGATGAAGCAAAAGAAAACTATATACTCCAAGCACACATCTACGCACCAAAACATTGACTTCTACGAGGACTGGAAACAAGGAAAACAAGAAGCCATTAATGATGTCACGAAGCCAGAGAAGAAGATTTATGACAGCGAAAAGAAAGTATAAAGTCCTCCTTCATCTATACACAGCAAAACATTGACTTCTTTAAGGACTGGAAACAAGGAAAACAAGAAGCCATTAATGATGTTACTAACCCAGAGAAGAAGATTTATGACATACAGGCAGCGAAAAGGAAGTATAAAGTCCTCCTTCATCTATACACAGCAAAACATTGACTTCTTTAAGGACTGGAAACAAGGATAACAAGAAGCCATTAATGATGTCACGAAGCCAGAGAAGAAGATTTATGACATACAGGCAGCGAAAAGGAAGTATAAAGTCCTCCAACACACCGAAAACAACGACTTCTATGATGCAAGAAAAACAGGAAAAGAAGGAAACGAGATATCTTTGCCCTGCCGACGTCTGCGAGGCTCCAAAAGTGTTCTGATGGTGGTGGGGCCTCGATTGGCAACACTTGTATTTGTTATTCCTGAAGGGGAGAGGCTGAGAATAATATGTAAACAGGTATTGATTGTGTGTGTGTGTGTGTGTGTGTGTGTGTGTGTGTGTAGCAAGATAAGGTCAAGGAATAAAAAGGGTGGAGATATTAATAGAAATGGGTGAGTGTTTACCTCTCTCCTACTAGTAACAAAAATAACAATAACAACAATAACAAAAATAGTTCATGCCACACTTACCAACCAACGCCTGACTGACTGACTGACTGACTTAATGACTGACTAAATGAATGAAGGAATGAATGAACGAATGAATGGGAACAATTAAAAGAGACTA
>NW_026110389.1:0-5000 GCF_024679095.1 Eriocheir sinensis | reverse complement strand
GCTATTGACTCACCATAAAGAACAACAATAAAGTTGCATAACCAATTGTGAGAAAGATAGATAAACACATAGATAGATATAGACAGATATAGATAAACAATATATTAACCAGAACACATAATTAAAGGAAAGAATAAAACACACTAACACACTTACAATCACCCCAAACCAGCCGCAACGACACTTCCCCCAAAGACAGACAGACAGACATATAAAGAAAAGAGAACCTTGTATTTGGCGATAAAAATGGACCCTGTCAAGACGTCAGGCAGGGTGACTATAACAAGGCGGAGGAAGCGAGACAAATCCTCCTCTGATGTCTCTTGTTACTGCTGGTGCCACTCCTAACTACATTTACTTCTATTTCTGTACGTGTCCTTTTGAACCCAAGACTAAGGGACATATTTTTAAGCATTTCAAATATAGTGCATATTTGACAAGACTTTCGTAGGAGGGTAGAGCATTTGCAGAGGTAGTTATATGACCTTAAACATTTCGGATAGTGCACTTAATTGACAAGGATTTCGTAGGGGTTTAGGGCATTTGCAGAGGTAGTTATATGACCTTAAACATTTCGGATAGTGCACTTAATTGACAAGGATTTCGTACGAGTTTAGGGCATTTGTAAAGGTAGTTTTATGACCCATCTGGTAGTTTCATCATTCTTTGTGCCGTGAGCATACAAAACAAGTCATAAGAACTAGATTTATTTATTTTTCTGCCTCTTGAAAAAGATGATATGAGAGGGGGAAGCGTCTGAATGTACCGACCAAAACATGCGTCCGAGGAATTCAACGCCTACTGAAGAAGCTCTGTTTGGGGTTTCCTTCGTTCATTCATGTAACTGAGGCTGCAGAGAAGGTTAAAACAATAATATTCTATACTTAACAGTGAATCCACAGTCAATGAAGTCAAAGATATGTTTCAATTGGCACTTCTCCATTTTTTCCTGCCCGTTTCATTTCCCTTCAATATCCACCTTTTTCAACTCATGTTCTCCTTAATCTCTTATCCCCTCCTTCCTGTCCATCTTCTTCCTCTACCATCAACACATCCTTTAGCTAACAAGACAACTTCTTTATTTTCTCCTACCTGCTTCCTGTCCCTTCATTAACCTCCTATTCATCCTCTCCTCAATTTCACTATCCTCCTTTTTCAAATCATTCTCTCCTCAATATCTTATCCCCTCCTTCCTGTCCATCTTCTTCCTCTACCATCAACACATCCTTTACCTAACAAGACTTTTTCTTTATTTTCTCCTACCTGCTTCCTGTCCCTTCATTAACCTCCTATTCATCCTCTCCTCAATTTCACTATCCTCCTTTTTCAACTCATTCTCTCCTCAATCTCCTATCTCCTCCTTCCTGTCCATCTCCTTCCTCTACCATCAACACATCCTTTACTTAACATGGCAACCTCTATTTATTTTCTACCACCTGCTTCCTCTCCCTTCATTAACCTCCTATTCATCCTCTCCTCAATTTCTTATCCTTTCCTCCCTGTCCACCTCCCTCAATTACCATCAACACACATTTTACCTAACAAGACAACTTCAGCACACCCCCGCAACCCATCTATCACGAGCCTCTAAACTCAGGAAGCGAATGGTTTAAAAACGTCTGGCAAAGCGGTGCCGGAATGGATTGAATATCTGCTGCAAATCGCTTACGACGAGAGGCCAAGGTTGAAATGAAGTCTGCAGCGAGTGTTGGCGGTGATTACAGAGGAAGCTAAAGCCTGCAGTAAATTCTGATCATAAATTACTGAAGGATGAAATTTTCCGTAGAAAAGGTGAAATTCCAATCAGATAAAAGCCCTGATGTACAGACTGAACCTAATGAACTATGACAATTTCCGTACGTAATAAAATAATCTGGAAAAAAGGAAATTACGATGTGATAAAGCCTTGAAGCAAACAAAAAAACTACTGGATGATGAATGTTTCTGCAGATTGTCACAAATAATGATGAAATAGCAATCAGAAATCGTAGTGTTCCTAGGTGAAGTAATTGCCTTGACAGACAGCTAAACAAAAGCCACAGAAATATTATATATTAAAGCCAGTCCTAACTGTTCGCGGAAGAAGAGGAGGAGGAGGAGGAGGAGGAGTAGGAGGAGGAGGAGGAGGAGAGATTACCTACGAGACCTCACATCGGCTCATAATAGTGATCAAGGCGCTATGGGCAAGGGTGAGGAAAAGGTCGAAATAACAGCCGCCTCTCACTGCATAACCTCACTACAGAATTGAGTTACTTCAAAACCATCACCACACGACCCTGATAAAACCCTTGTTAACCCCAACCACGTGACCCTTTGACCCCCTCCGTCCCTAACCTGTCAGGGATACACTAAAGGCAGACAGGAGACTGAAATAATAAAGTCATCCCTCACTGTTTGTTAAGGAGAGTAACCATAAAACCATAACACCATCACCTCCTCATAACCACCACCACCACCACCAGGCACCTCCTCGCCCCCTCCACCTCCAGCCCATTATCCCCTCCCCCCCCACTCCTTCGTCTGCCGGGAATGACCTAACAAACTTTGCACCACCACTAACCGCAGGAATCGCCGTGATCTCGAGTAAGGGCGCCACTTGCCTCCCCATCACACGCCTCGCGCCATCATCAGCCAAACAACTAGTGCCTTAAGAGCCTATTCAAGAGCCGGAGGGAGGGAGTGGGGGAGGGATGGGGGGAGTGGGGGAGGGAGGGAGGCCATGTTCACCTTCCTTGGGTCACAGTCATTTTACCTGATGCTCGATAAAACAATAAGTCACCTGGACTCATCCTCTGTCATTATCTCATTTTAGTGTAAATTAAATGGCAGAGTTCATCTTCTTTCCTTGTCACCCGGTCTCATTTCGCCGTTGATCCTCGTAAAAAATATTAATCCATCCCGAGTCAAGCTTTTTTTTGCAACTGAAATTTGCAAAAGAGTAAGCAACCTCAACTCATCCATTTTATCTTTTTTTTTTATATACAGCAGAGGAGACAGTGCAAGGGCGTAAAAAAAAACAATAATGAAAAAAAAGCCCGCTACTTACTGCTCCTGAATAGGGTAGAGTGGCCAAAAATCTGCTTTTATGATAATGTAAATAGGAAGTTTATCTAATTTACTTGTCACCCGGGATCTTTACACAGTTTTCACGTTGTTTTTACAGCAGAGGAGGCAGCTTAGGGTACTTCACCCCCCAGCTAAGTCGCCAGGGAGAAAGGAAAATGGAATGGGAGGAAAGGTAGAGCCAACGGTTAAGGAAGGTGGGAAGATGATGAGACGTAAAGGAGTACATAGGGGTGACGAAGGTAGCAAGTTTCAAAGGAAGGTTCGACAAAAAAATAGTAATAGAATAGAGTGGAATAAAAGAAAAGACAAAATGAAAGGGAGGAAAAGAGAAGGAAAAGAAAGAAGGAAGGATGGAGGATAGGATCAAATGGTGAGTGAAGGCAGAATGTGATAAAAGAAGGAAGGATTTAAGGTTGAAAATGGAAGGATGAAAATAAAAAGAAATGTGTTAAGGATGAAAGCACGAATAAAAGAAGGAGAAAAGGTTAGCGCGAAGGAAGAAATTATAGACAAACAGTAAAACGAAACCAAGGAAAACAATAAAAAGGTGGAAGATGAAAAATAGAAAAAGGACAGTGATGTAAATAATGAGTGAAGGAAAAAAGGAAGAATATATGAACGAGAAAAGAAGGAGAAGGAGAAGGAAAAGAAATAACAGACGAGTAAAACGATACCAAGGAAAAACAATAAAGAAGAGGAAGATGAAAATATAAAAAAGGCAGTGATGTAAAGAACGAGTGAAGGAAAAAGGAGGAATATATGAACGAGAAAAGAAGGATAAGAAGAAGGAAAAGAAATAACAGACAAGTAAAAAGAAATCAAGGAAAATAAAAAAGGTGGAAGATAAAAATTGAAAAAAGGCATAGACATAAAGAACAAGTGAAAAAAGCAGAAATATATGAACGATAAAAGATAAAAGGAAGAGAAAAGAAATTACAGACAGACAAAACGAAACTAAGAAAATAAAACAGTAAAGAGGTTGAAGATGAGAAAGAAGAAAGATGAAAAATTGCACTAACCCCCCAAAAAAAGATAGAGGTAAGAAGTATAAATGAACGGAGGAAAATTCAAGACTGGAAAGAAAACTCTGAAACCGGCAATACATGGAAAAGATAAAGGGTCGCTGGCGGGTTACACAGTCCAGTAATGGAGGTGATTAGGTGGAAAGACGAAGAGAGCCATCGACCCACCGCATGAGTCTCGTGATTTCTTGGCGACCCGGAAATGCGATGAAAATGTATGAGGGTAATGGAGCAAGAGAAAGAAATGGTAGTTTGCGGAAGACATCAGAAAGACGAAAAAGGCAGAGAAGCAGAGGAGCAATGAAGTAAAAGAAGGTTAAAAGGAGAAAACAAAGAGGTAACACAAACGAGGAGCAGATATAAAACAAAAGCATGTAAATGAATAATGGGAAAACTACCATCAGAAGAATAGGAAGGTAAAGAATGGGAGAATGAAGAGACAAAATGCATAAAATAGAAAACAATATAAAGGAATAATGAGAGTTTTGCCATCAAGAGGAAATAAAACGACTGACTACTTCGATTTGGTTGGGCCGAATGAACATACTACTCGTAAATGGAAGGTAAAAGAATGGAACATGAATAAGACACAAGAATAGAGAAAAAGATCGAGGAAGAGGAGAAGAACAAGGCACGGGAAGGAAAAGTAAGAGTTGCAGGAAGAGAACGAGGAATAAGAGGAGAAGGAAGAAGAGAAAAACCAGGAAGCGGATGTCATTAACTCTCAGGGAACAAAATAATAAACATAATATAAACATAATATTTACATTAAGCGAGGTGATGATGGCCTCACAAGAAGAAGAGGAGGAGGAGGAGAGGAAGGAAATACAAATAGACAGACAATGAAAAACGGAAAAAAGTCGAAATATGAACATGATTACTTAAGAAAACAATAAACCAAAAAAATAAATA
>NW_026110388.1:35000-126147 GCF_024679095.1 Eriocheir sinensis | reverse complement strand
ACCTTGAATGCTTTTTGGGTGGCTGGCTTAAGTATTCTTAATATCTCATAATATAATTCATGTTGACTGAGTGCCACTAATCCACAGGTATATGCAATGGTTTGTAAACCAAATTAGCACACCCATATGAGCCACGAAGACAACTACACAACTTTTTCAAATAGAAATGTCAATAGATAAATAAAACACTAAATATACTTAGCAAAAATATCCATTGCGTTGGCTGAGAAGACAGACTCTGTTGTGCTGGCGGTGTACGATACGCTGCCCAATAAAACGCTTGTACAATAAAAATGAAGGTGTTTTGAATAATTATTTGCCTCATATATGCTTTCAGCATGCTAGGTATGTCATATGACATACCTAGCATGCAGAAAGCATATATATGGCAAATAATTATTCAAAACACCTTTATTTTTATTGTACAAGCGTTTTATTGGGCAGCGAACGAAAACGAGATTTGTATCCAATAAAATCAAAGTAAATGAGTAAATCTGCAATGATATGTATCACTGCAGATTTACTCATTTACTTTGAATTTATTGGATACAAATCTCGTTTTTGTCACCTCAACCGCACCCCAAAATCTTCTTACCAAAATGCCGACTTTTCGCTCGCGAGCGACTGAAAAGCAGCCGTTGAGAGCAACTGTAAGACCTGATCGCACGCGGAAGGCTTTCGTTCGCTGGCTAGCGAACGAAAACGGGTGACTGTAAGACCGGCCCTGTATCTTTAAATTTCTTCCGCTTATAACAGTAGTCCCCCCGCCCCCAATTAGCCAATTATATCCAGGGTCTGCTGTACCTTGGTAGTGTAGTGCATGATAACAGCGGTGGGTTTTACCAGGCCTGGCAGCCCGCGGTGTTGTAGACTGGCCCAGCACCAGACCACTATAATACATTGTCAATATATAGGCAGGCAGGCAAATCTCAGTTCCGTGTGTGTGTGTGTTGTTTTTCTATGTAATATTATTCTCTCTCTCTCTCTCTCTCTCTCTCTCTCTCTCTCTCTCTCTCTCTCTCTCTCTCTCTCTCTCTCTCTCTCTCTCTCTCTCTCTCTCTCTCTCTCTCTCTCTCTCTCTCTCTCTCTCTCTCTCTCTCTCTCTCTCTCTCTCTCTCTCTCTCTTCCTTCCATAACTTCAGCATTCTCTCTCTCTCTCCTAATTTCTTCTCCCTTTTCCTCCACTTACCTCCTTCCTCCCTCACTCTACATCCTCCTCTTCTTTCTCTTCCTTCTTCCTCTGTCTTTCATAATTCTCTTCTTTAGCATAGTTTCTCCTCCTCCTGTTATTGTATCTTCCTCATTTGGTCTCTCTCTCTCTCTCTCCATTAATAAAGTTATTTTCCTCAGGTGTGTGTTGATGTTGGGACGAAGAAGAGGAGGAGGAGGAAGATGATGATGATAGAGGCAACATGAAGAAAAGAAGAAGAGGAGGAGGAGGAAGAATGGAAGAAGAAGAACAAGAGGAGGAGGAGGAAGAAGAGAAGAAGAAACAAACACCTATTTTTTTTATATTATCCATTTTTATTAGTCCATATAACATACATTATATACATACAATCATATTATACAACATATGCATAATTCTATACATTTGATCATAGAGAGTGAGAGACTTGAGAGGTGAGAAAGAGCGCCCCCCCCCCCCCTCTCTCTCTCTCTCTCTCTCTCTCTCTCTCTCTCTCTCTCTCTCTCTCTCTCTCTCTCTCTCTCTCTCTCTCTCTCTCTCTCTCTCTCTCTCTCTCTCTCTCTCCACAGCTCACAGGACCCCACGGATGTACCCCCCATGGTATGTTGACAACCCCCCACAGACGCATACCCCCCCCAGCCACATGAAGGACCCCCCGCCCCCCCTGGCTAACATACTGCCCACATAGCCTTATCAATGTTACTATGTGTATGTATGTATATGTGTGTGTGTGTTTTTCTATTAATAAAAAGTTAATTTGTAATGTGTGAGTTATATTCCTATGAGAGAGAGAGAGAGAGAGAGAGAGGAGGTAAGGGAAGGAGAGAGATGAGAGAAGGAAAAGAAATAAAGAACAGAAGAAATTTACTGATAAAAGAGGGAGATAGATAGGAAATGGGTCTTGACTAACCTACTAACTATGGGATGAGAGAGAGAATACGGGTTTAGAAAGGGTAGGTCAGCCTCTGACCTGCAGCTGCTGCTGACCTCAAAGTGGAGTGATGCCCTGGATCATGGAAGGTCCATTGCCGTTGTGGCATGAAGCCATCATCGAAAGACTCCGCGCTGCAGGTGTCGAGGGGCCTCTCCTCCAACTCTTCACCGACTACCTGAGGGAGAGTGGTGCTCAACGGCAGAGAGTCGGAGGTGCATCCAATCCGAGCAGGTGTTCCCCAGGGAAGCTGCCTAGGCCCTCTGCTCTGGAACATTTATATAAATGAACTATTAAACTTAATACCCAGTACACAGGCCTATGCAGATGACATCACCCTGACCCACAGCTACGATCCAGAGAAGGCTCGCACCACAGCTGAGCTCAACTACACTCTGAGCCGCATCGTGGCCTGGGGCAGGTGAAATTCGCCTCCAACAAAACTCAGCTGCTCCCTGTCTCCAGGTCGAGTGAGCCCCTGCCCCTGGCCTTCGAAGGAAAGGCACTGGCATCCCAGGAAGAGGTGGATATTTTGGGGGTTACTTACGACAGGAAGCTAACCTTCAAATCCCACATCGAGCGACTCGCCAGAGAGGGCTCGGGGAAGCTGGCATCCCTGAGGAGGATGTCATGGCTCCTTGACAGCAAGGGGCTTCAGATCCTCTACAAGGCGCAGGTTCGCTCGTCCTTGGAGCACGCGTGCCTGGCGTGGGGAGGCACGGCTCACAAACACCTCGTCCTCCTCGACAAGGTACAGGGCCGCGCAGCGAGGCTGATCAGGGACAGCGGCAGCATGCAGCAGCATCCGGGGCTCTGCAGCCTCCAGCACTGCCATGACATGGCGGGGCTAACGGTGATGTACAAAATACATCATCAGCGGGTCCATCACCTCCAGGCTCTGAGGCAGCCCCTCCGGCGAGCCCAGGTAGCCACCAGGTCAGCCTCCTGAGTTCCCGCAGAGCTGCTACAGCCCCGCTGCAGAACGTGGCATCACCAGAGGCAGTTCATCAACACCTATGTAACCTGGTGGAATGGACTGCTTGCCTTGCAGCAATGCCTGGAGAACATGACTGCGCAGTGCTTCAAGGAGCTGGTGAACGCGTGGCTGCCGTCATGAAATGCCCAAGCATCAGAGTTGGGCCTTCAGATAGGGAACACAAAACATGTTTCCTTTGGCCTGAAAACACTGTAACTGTGTGTAATGTGCACTACATTGAACTCTGTAATATAAATGTGTAATCTGTATAAAAAGAGAGAGAGAGAGAGAGAGAGAGAGAGAGAGAGAGAGAGAGAGAGAGAGAGAGAGAGAGAGAGAGAGAGAGAGAGAGAGAGAGAGAGAGAGAGAGAGAGAGAGATTTACATACATAGATTTACATAGAAAATCAGACCACACAGACCCCATGGTCCAGAATAGGTGGTCTGTCCTTGAACCTAAGTGATTTTACATTAATCAGATGGCTCCAAAACGTTGCTTTTCTACTCTAGTTAATATCAAGTTCAAGGAAGTGACGGTCGAGCTTGTTTTTAAAGGAGTCAATCGTGTTACACTGGACCACTGATGGTGGGAGCTTATTCCATTCTCGCACTACAACGTTGGTGAAGAAAAATTTGATGCAGTCTGAATTTACTTGTCTACATTTGAGTTTTGTGCCACTGTTCCTCGTTCGCAAAGTGTCATCGATCATAAACAATTTTGTTCTGTCTACATTCGTGAAACCATTAAGTATTTTAAAACATTCGATCAGTTTTCCTCGGAGGCGACGTTTCTCAAGAGAGAACATGTTAAGGGTGGAAAGCCTTTCTTCGTAGGATTTGTTGCGCAAGGAAGGGATAATTTTTGTTGCTCGACGCTGAACACCTTCTAGTTTAGCAATGTCCTTTGCATGGTGGGGAGACCAAAACTGTACCGCATATTCCAAGTGGGGTCTGACTAAACTATTGTAGAGCGGAAGTATTACATCTTTATTTTTGAATAAAAAGTTTCTTTTAATGAAGCCCAACATTGTTCGCTTTATTTGCTGCATCGATGCATTGATGTGAGAATTTGAGGTTTGATGTGATTTTAATCCCCAGGTCCTTAACGCATTGAACACTTGTGAGTTTAACGCCGCGTATTTCGTAATCGAACTTCTTATTTTTTGTTCCAACTTGAAGGACCTGGCACTTGTCTACGTTAAAGGGCATCTCCCATTTATCCGACCAAGCTGAAATTTTGTGCAAATCCTCTTGGAGGCTTTGCCTGTCTTCGTCAGTGAGAACCGAGTTACCAATCTTCGTGTCGTCTGCAAATTTACTAATGCGATTATTGAGTCCAACATCCACGTCGTTGATGTAAATAATGAAGAGCACTGGGCCAAGAACCGAGCCCTGAGGGACGCCACTAGTGACCGGCGCCCACTCTGAATTAAATCCGTCAATCACTACTCTTTGTTGTCTGTTGCTCAACCAATTCGCGATCCATTGGTTTACTTGACCGTCAATGCCTATTTGCTTTAATTTATAAAATAATTTATGATGTGGGACTTTATCAAACGCTTTCTGGAAATCAAGATAGACTATGTCCACTGATTTGGTTACGTCATAAATTGAGAAGAGATCGTTATAAAAGGTCAGTAGGTTTGACAGGCAGGATCTTTTGTTACGGAAGCCATGTTGTGAATCCCCAATTAATGAGTGGCTTTCGAGGTAACTCACAATTTTGTCTCTAATTATGCTCTCGAGTAGCTTACCTACAATTGAAGTTAGACTAATGGGCCGGTAGTTACCTGGTATTTTTTTGTCTCCTTTCTTAAAAAGAGAGAGAGAGAGAGAGAGAGAGAGAGAGAGGGGGGGGTAAGAAGGTGGGGGGGCTCAAGGGACAACACAATCTGAGCCAAGTGAGGAAGTTGGAAGGGAGTTTAATGTTAGCATAGAGAAAGAGTGGGAGGGTAAGAAGATGGGGTGGGGCTCAAGGGACAAGACAACAGCCGGCGATGACTCTGGTCCTTCTAATGTTACAAGAGACTGGAAGACGCGATGACGGTACTACACGAACGTAAACGCAGCATAATCAAAATCACTGTCGAACCAACGGAGCTCGACGAACGGAAACACCTGTGAAGTCCTTTGTGTTTCTTCCCGTTCAGGGCTTAAAAATATGGCTATGACCCTTGACAGTGACCTTTTAAATGTCATTGGAAACAAGTTGATTGGAAGAGGAGGAGGAGACGGAAGGAAGAAGGGAGGGAGAAATAAAGAGGGGGGGAGGAGGAGGAGGAAAAGGGAGAAAGGGGAGGGAAGGGAAAGGAAGAGGAATTTAAGGAAGAAGAGGAAGAGGAGGAGGAAAAGGGAGAAGGAAGAAACAGAAGAGGAAGAGGAGGAGGAGAAGGGAGATGGGGGAGGGAGGAATAAGGAAGAGGAGGAGGAGGAGGAGGAAGTTGAAGAAGAGGAGGAGGAGGAAAAGGGAGGAGGAGGAGGAAGGAAAAGGGAGGAGGAGGAGGAAGAAATAAGGAAGAGGAGGAGGAAGACTGAAGAACAGGAAGAGGAGGAAGAAAAGGGAGAAAGGGGAGGGAAGGGAAAGGAAGAGGAAAAGGGAGAAGGAAGAAGAGCAGAAAGAAACAGAAGAAAAGGAAGAGGAGAAGGGAGAAAGAAGAAGAGCAGAAAGAAACAGAAGAGGAAGAGGAGGAGGAGAAAGGAAGGGAAGGGAAAGTACAAAGCTGTTATTTAACCCCATATATATATATATATATATATATATATATATATATATATATATATATATATATATATATATATATATATATATATATATATATATATATATATATATATATATATATATATATATATATATATATATATATATATATATATATATATATATATATATATATATATATATATATATATATATACTCTTCGACTGCATAAAATAGAGTGCATGTCTAACTATCATTTTCCCATATATATATATATATATATATATATATATATATATATATATATATATATATACATATATATATATATATATATATATATATATATATATATATATATATATATATATATATATATATATATATATATATATATATGAGGCGTGCGATGACGGAGAGGCTCGCGAATGCCATAATCTATCTGTAAGTACGCTCCCCTGTCGCCCCACGCCTGGTTAAGTATACTCTATTATCACACCCGGACGAGGACATGCTATACTAGAGGCTGTCGGCGGCATGGTCCGGTCAACGCCAAGGGATTTAAGCAAGGAAATCGCGCCTAGAAATTATTCCCAAAAACCTGTGACTGTATTCCTCAAAGGCCCTTAGCAGACCCTCTATTTAATGCCAGACAAGTAGCTAAGAAAATTGAGCCAAATGGAGGCTTTAGTTCAATGGGATTTATGAGCTTGGGGGCGATGGGACGTTTGTGAGCATATGTGCGTGTCTGTGTAGGGGGTTCAGGGGCACATTATGAGATCCCTAAACAGAAATGCAGTAAATGGAGGCGTTAGTTCAATGGGATTTATCGATTTGGGACAATGGGACTTGTTTTGTGCATAGAGCAAGGTCTGACACAGGCTCTGCCAGGTCTTTGCACTCAGAGCATGGCATTTACCAGTTTATGACGCCTAACTATTGCGAAGAAACATCAGGATTTAACTCTTTTAATGATAACTATAAATGAGTTTTGTTATTGGAGCCCAGAAGACAGTTTTGGGGTAGGAAGTCGGGAAATATAAGTGACTGAGTACGACAATCTGGCAACGTTGGGTCTGACACACGCTTTGCCCAATCCACACCCTTATCCAACTCGCTGTTAAGAGGTTATACCCAAAAAATCAATAATACAAAAATGCACGTTTCTGGATGAAGTGGCATTAGAAAGACTGTGTTTCCCCTTACAAGTGCATGAACTATCCTCATCTTGTTACTAAATCATCACAGAGCAAGGTCTGACACACGCTTTGTCAAATCCACACCCTTATCCGACTCACTGTTCAGAAGTTATACCCAAAACTTGACATAACACAGCCTCTGAAAACCCACACAGAGGCACGTGTCTGGCTGGAGAGGTGAAGGGGTCAGTTCAGGGGCACATTATGAGGAGATCCCTAAACAGAAATGCACTGAATGGAGGCGTTATTTCAATGGATTTATGAATTTGAGACCAATGGGACTTGTTTTGTGCATAGAGCAAGGTCTGACACACGCTTTGCCAAATCAACACCCTTATCCGACTCACTGTTAAAAAGTTATACCCAAAAACTGACATAACACAGCCTCTGAAAACCCAAAGAAAGGCACGTGTCTGGCTGGAAAGGTGGCATTTAAAAGACCATGTTCCCTCGGACCCTCGTATAGCGCCACACACCACCAGACAGACACTTCACACACGCACAATCTCTACACTACAGGAATGCCAGTCACTGTACACTAAGTTATCATAGTCACCATACACTAAACTGGTCCCATGAGCCTGGCCCCTCCATCACCCACACTCCAAGGTAATGTTCACGGCTACTCCCCCTTATGTCACCTAAGCAATCAGGGTCGGTATTCAACTATTTCCAAGGGTCAAAAAAGAGATCAGTCGGGTTTTCACGAGTGCTTTTTCACAATCAAAACACAGAAGAAGGGTCAAACTACCACCAGGGCCATTAATCGACCCCTGGAAACACCCAAAACTCCTAGGAAAGACATGCTGGGCAGCCAAAGGGTTTGAGGATATGGCCCCATGTCCTACTGCAGTGGAAGAGGGGACGGACTTCTGGCTGAGTTTTTTTTCCTCTTTTCAATTTTTAGGGTAATTTAGTGAATGGAAGAGGAGTTTTAGGAAGAGAAGAAAGGCAGAAAGGATGAAGTTTTGAATCGAGTGAGGGTCTGGTAAGCAGTCGACCTTGCCGTTCTTTTTAACCGATTTATTTATAACAAGATGATGATGATGATGATGATGATGAATTTAGGGAATGGAAGAGGAGCTTTAGGAAGAGAGGAAAGGCAGAAAGGATAAGTTTTGGGCAGAGTGAGAGTTTGGTAAGCAGTTGACCTTGCTGTTCTTTTTAACCGATTTATTTATAACAAGATGATGATGAATTTAGGGAATGGAAGAGGAGCTTTAGGAAGAGAGGAAAGGCAGAAAGGATAAGTTTTGAACAGAGTGAGAGTTTGGTAAGCAGTTGACTTTGCTGTTCTTTTTTACGGATTTATTTATGACAAGAAAATAAAGGGAAAAAGAAGAAAGAGCGATCAAGAGGGCAAAAGAGAGGTCAATTTCAGGCGAAGAGGCGTCTCGAAACTCTCATCTTGAATGGGTTTAGCATACGGCGCCTATAGATGAATGCCCAGAGCCAGTTGGTGGGCCATGTAGAGAGTGCCAGACCATCACCACCACCACTATAGAAGCGAATACAGCGGAAAAAAATAGAAAACGACGTCATGTAATTTAGGCTCTGGATTAGTTTAGCATACGGCGCCTATAGATGAGTGCCCAGAGCCAGTTAATGGGCCATGTAGAGAGTGCCAGACCACCACCATCACCACTATAGAAGCAAATACAGCAGAAAAAAAATAGAAAATGATGTCATGTAATTTGGGCACTGGATCAGTTTAGCATATGGCGCCTATAGATGAATGCCCAGAGCCAGTTAATGGGCCATGTAGAGAGTGCCAGACCACCACCATCACCACTATAGAAGCGAATACAGCAGAAAAAAATAGAAAATGATGTCATGTAATTTGGGCACTGGATCAGTTTAGCATACGGCGCCTATAGATGAGTGCCCAGAGCCAGTTGATGGGCCATGTAGAGAGTGCCAGACCACCACCTCCGCCACTATAGAAGTGAATACAGCAGAAAAAAATAGAAAACGATGTCATGTAATTTGGGCTCGGGATAAATTTAGCATACGGAGACAACAGATGAATACCCAGAGCCAGTTGACGGGCTGTGTAAAGAGCTGACCATGCCCACCAACAGGTCACCACCACCACCAGCAGCGTCTCCTCAATACAGCCACCGCCCTGAGAGCCATACCGTCGCGCAACATGGCAGTTAGTGTCCCCGAGGGCTTGGCGATGGTGGCAGGGTGCGGCGGACGGCTGGGTCGTCACTCACGCGCGGGAAGTTTTAGGGTTTCATCCTGTAAATAAAGAATGAATGAGCGACTTCGGCGGTTGGAAAACTATCTTGGCCTGTGAACTTTGACGAGGTATATATATATATATATATATATATATATATATATATATATCTATATATATATATATATATATATATATATATATATATATATATATATATATATATATATTTTTTTTTTTTTTTTTACAGCAGAGGAGACAGTGCAAGGACATAAAAAGAAAAAGAAAACAATAATGAAAAAAAGCCCGCTACTTACTGCTCCTAAATAGAGTAGTGTTGTTGTTGTTTAGTTAGTTAGTTAGTTATTCTTTTTATTGATTTTTTTTCTTTCACATTGGTGTTAATTAATATGGACTTTATTTTTTGTATCATCCAAATGTACTCATGAATTCTGAAGCATTATTTTTATCTATTTTTTTTTCTCGGCCATCCAGAACATCCTCCTCCTCTAAAGGCGGCTTTATACCTGCCAATTCCTAGTCGGCAATACGGGCGCGGCTGCATTTTTGGTCTGGGTCTGGGTCTGGGTCTGGGAGCCCTTCTCGTGGCAAGGTTTCTGCAGCTGAGCGCATCCGTCTTGTATTGCCGACTGGCGGCTGAGTACTACATGTCGGCGCCAATAAAACAAGAAATGACAGATACAGACAACAAGATTTGGAGCCGGGAGGCCGAGGTGGCATTACTAGAAGAAGTGAGGCAGCATAGGTACTTGTGGGAGACACAAGATAAGCTGTACGAGAAGCTGAGTCTACGCAAAACAACTTTTGAGAGAGTGGCAGCAACATCCGAGAAATGTTTGTCTCTTTGCGAGGTATCGAAGGAGGTAAGGAACGATTATTTCCGTGTATTATATAATCACACTATGTAATGCCTGGGATGGCATGTTCCTCCCTTATCCTGTGTTGTTAAATGCAACAATGAACAATCAATCAATCAGTACTACTGAAGGTAAAACTCGTTTACTTAAAGCATTTCTACAATATTAGGCTAATGGACCAAACTCATTGTGGTTTTAAGATATGGTAGTAGCCTTTTGGGATGTCTGGGATGAATTCATGCCCTTGCATTTACTAGCAGTTCACGTCTTGATGCTCCCGGTGGCTCCTCCCACGTGTGAAGGTACTTGCTCCCGAGAGCACACAGCCGGTCTAGCTGCTAGATCGTGGCGGCTGTATTGCCGGCCAGGAATTGCCAGGTGCAAAGCCGCCTTAACACACATAACAGCACACAACAGTTAACTTTACACTCTAAGGTCAGTATTATAAGACACTTTTGGTTCTCACACCAGCTATTTCTAAAGGTCAAAGAGGGGCTCAATTGGGTTCTAATGAGTGTTTCTTAGGTTCATGGTACAGAGGAAGGGTCAAACTACCAGCAGGGCCATGAAACTACTCCTGGAAATGCCCAGAACTCCTACGAAAGCCTTGTCAAATGAGTGTTTCTTAGGTTCATGGTACAGAGGAAGGGTCAAACTACCAGCAGGGCCATAAAACTACTCCTGGAAATGCCCAGAACTCCTACGAAAGCCTTGTCAAAAGAGTGTTTCTTAGGTTCATGGTACAGAGGAAGGGTCAAACTACCAGCAGGGCCATAAAACTACTCCTGGAAATGCCCAGAACTCCTACGAAAGCCTTGTCAAATGAGTGTTTCTTAGGTTCATGGTACAGAGGAAGGGTCAAACTACCAGCAGGGCCATAAAACTACTCCTGGAAATGCCCAGAACTCCTACGAAAGCCTTGTCAAATGAGTGTTTCCTAGGTTCATGGTACAGAGAAAGGGTCAAACTACCAGCAGGGCCATAAAACTACTCCTGGAAATGCCCAAAACTCCTGCAGCAAACCAAGACGTGAATTACATCATCCAGTGTTACCAGACTAAGGCAGGTATCCAGTCACTTACCCAAATGTACTGTATGGCGAGGATGGTTGTGTTGTGGAGCTGGGGCCCGATGAGTGGGTTCATTTGGTGCATATACGCCAGCATCCAACTGAGGGGCAGAGACAGGGGTGAGCAGGAAGCAGGGAAGGGGTCAAGGAGGGTAGGTTTTGGGGCTGTCGATATAATGGTGTGATAGAGAGTAAAGGATAGAAGGGCAAGGAGGGCAGGTTTTGGGGCTGTCGATGAATGGTGTGATTGAAAGTGAAGGTGTTTTGTTAAGTTTTTCATTGCAATCACCGACATCAGGGAGGAGAGAGTACGCAAGAAGGAAAAGAAGAAGAGCGAAATGGGGAAAGTTGGAAAGTTTGGTTTAGTCGGCACAACCTCCAGGCAGCTGACAGATTCAAAGACAAATGTAGAGAAGGAAATCTGAGTTTTATAAATTATTGAAGCCAGAGCAGTTTCTAATTTGAAGCAACTTGTTCGTAGTTTTGTGTCCATTGCTGGCTGGCACAACACAGAAAGTTGGAAAGTTTTGTTTAGTGGGCACAACATCTGTGGTCATATGCCAGAGAGAAACAGAAGGGGAAGGAATTATAAGAGAAGGGAACAGACCCCAGGAGACAGGACACAACCCCCAATTAATACCTGGTACCCATTCACTGCTGGGTGGACAGGGGCGTAGGGTATCGGAAAAGCCGGCCAAATTTTTCTACTCCGCCCGGGAATCGAACCCGGGCTCTCTCGGTTGTGAGCCGAGTGTGCTAACCACTGCACCACGAAGCCCCCCTGGTATAACATAGCTGTGTGAACAAACACTTATCACAGTGAAGAGAAATGAAGGGAGGTCTAGAGAGACTCAGGCCATGCATACTAACACTAGATCAATACAACTTGGTAAGTACAGCCAGGTAAACACAGCCACACACACACACACACACACTCAGACACAGACACACAGACTCAATAGCATGGGGCTCACAACCCTGGAGAGAAGAAGAGAAAGAGGAGACCTGATAGCGGTGTACAGGGTGACGAGCGGGGTGGATAATCTGGACAGAGAGGACCTGCGTGTGAGGAGCGAGAGAGAAACGAGAGGACATGGAAAGAAGTTGAGGGCGACCACGTGTAGGTGAGATGTGAAAAAGTTTATCTTCCTAAACAGAAGCATTGAGCTGTGGAATGGACTGGAGGAGGAGGTGGTTTGTGCAAGAAACATTCATGATTTTAAGGAAAAGTTGGATAAGAGAGGATATGGAGACGGGACAGCACCAGCGTAGCTCTTTTCCCGTATGTCACAACTAGGTAAATATAACTAGGTAAATATACACACACACACATAATTATGCAAGATAACAAACAGCCAGAGAGTCATGTAAACCGGATATTTGGTGATACGTATAACATGGTGACAAATATAGGACTAGCATTTCATTAGATGGATAAGGATATGATGAAAAAATTAATTACCACTATAATCAGACCAAAGTTGGAATATGCAAAGGCAGTGTGGTCTCCCCATAAGAAGAAACACATAAAGAAGCTAGAAAGAATACAAAGGATGGCAGCAAAAATGGTTCCAGAGCTAGTGGGATTAACATACAAGGAGAGACTAAAGGAAATGGACTTACCAACACTAGAACAAAGAAGAGAAAGGGGAGACCTAATACAAATCTATAAATTACTGAGCAAAATGGAAGAAGTAGACAACGAGGAGTTACTACTAAAAGAAGAAATTACGACCAGGAACACAAAAGGACATAGTAAAAAATTGAGAAAGGGAAGATGCTTGAAAGACATAAAGAAATATCACTTCCCGCAAAGAAATATTGAGGTTTGGAACAGACTAAGTGAGGATGTAGTATCGGTGAGGAGTGTGCAAAGCTTTAAGGAAAAGGTGGATAAATGTAGATACGGAGATGGGACCACACCAGCGTAAACCCCAGGCCTATAAAACTACAACTAGGTAAATACATACACACACACACACACACACACACACACACTTACAATAGCCAGCAGGAGATGGCCGTTATCACCAAGACCACCTGGATCACCCTGGAACAAAACAGAACGGTCAACAAACATTGAACAACAATAATAATAATAATAATAATAATAATAATAATAATAATAATAATAATAATAATAATAATAGTCCTTGGTTTAACAAGTGTTGATTTATGGGTAAAAAAGATCACAAAACATGCTTTGACTTGGCGGTGACTTGGTATATGAGCAGCCTGTTAGTACGTTTTTTTTTTTTTTTATATATATATATAAATTTGTCGCCACCTCAAGGGTGGCAAAACACTTGAAACATTTTACTATGCCTACAAAATATGATTTTTAGTAAGGGTAAATGAATTTATTAATTTGTAAGCAGCCCATTTAAAGCAGATCTTGCTTTTTGGGCAGCATGTTTGTAAAAAAAAATCATTACATAATACATATTCACCCCTCATAGAACATAATAATCCACTTATATACATTAGCTATTAGATTAGATTATCAATACTGACCAAGAATATACTGTTTATACAGTTTCTTAAATGTATGCAATGTTGGTAATAGTTGAATGTGATTTGGCACAGAATTCCAAATTTTAGGACCAGAATAAGCTAGAAAGTGTTGGAAGACACAGGCTATATGGAGGCCGCTGGGGTCAAGAGCTTACGTCCCTCTGAGGGGGTACCACAGACCCTTGGCGGTGGACGGCTCATGAAGGGGAGGGGAGGACGCCGATTGACTGACTATCTGGTGACGTCAGCCTAACCGACTAAGTCAGTCTTTCAACGAGGACTGGCGTGGTTTTTTGTACAAGTCGAAGACGTGAGCGTGTGTTCCCTTTGCTCGCTACAAGACGAGAGTGCTCAAAGAGGAGAACAATGGGAATAGTCTCAGTCAGGGCTGCCACCTTGAGCTCAGAAAAATGAGGAACACAACATCCAAGTCTCAAATACAGAACGAATCCATGTTTTAAGGCACGCGTGGCAACCCTAAAATTTCTCTAGCCTGCCATGACTGACAGCCGCTGCTGGTGAAGGCAGGAGGAGAGGGGGAGGGACGTTATGAAGTGTATTTTACACGTATTTCAGGACGACACTTGAAAGTTGGAAAGTTTGGTTTATTTGGCGCAACATCCGTGGTCACATGCCAGAGACAGAAGGGGAAGGAATTATAGGAGAAGGAAACAGATCCCAGGAGACGGGACACAATCCCCGATTAATACCTGGTACCCATTCACTGCTGGGTGGACAGGGGCATAGGGTATCGGAAAAGCCGCCCAAATTTTTCCACTCCGCCCGGGAATCGAACCCGGGCTCTCTCGGTTGTGAGCCGAGTGTGCTAACCACTGCATCATGAAGCCCCCCGATGACACATGACATAATTTTATGGACTGGTTTTGTGGTTCCCCAAAAAATGCACTCACTAGTTTTAAAATAGTGAATTTTATCTGCTTTCTGCCTTCTACTACAGACCGCTAAGTGTTCTGATTTAGTATTTACTTAGTTAGATAGTGATCCACAGTTACTCCTAGGACAAGTGTATTAAGCTTCCCACATCTGCACTAAATTCAACATTCTTTCACGCCAACCCAGTGCTACACGGTTTTATATTGCTTTTGTGTTTTTTATATTGCTTTTGTGTTTTCTTCTCCTTCTATTATTAGGATACGTTGCTGTGCTGTGATAATAGGACTACGTGAATCAGGCGGGCCAAGCTACGTTAATTTCTAAGTCCACACAAAACACTAGATAATCCACTTTCCGCGCAAACCTAGTGAACACAGTTATTATCTTCTTTACATAAGTGATTTCTCAGTATATTAATATTGGCCTATGTTTTGTCTTGGTGGGTAGAAATAACCGCGCCTTTTTATCCGAGACACACCCCTTTCCCCGGGGAATTGACCTGACTGCGACCTCACAGCAGCTGTTGGTTTGTTTTCCTAGATACACATTTTTGACGTGACGACCTCACCGCAGCTGCGTACTTTGTTATCGTCTTAACGCGCCTAATTGTTTCCGTCTTGCCTCGCCCATATCTTCACCATGACGTCCCTCAAGCGTTGTTCTGGGTGTGGCCTTCGCATGGCCAAGCAGTACTTTCTTTCCAAGGACGTTTGTAGGTTCTGCGTTAAGACTCAGAAGGATGATCAGAGGACCATAGAGTTAGAGAATAGTGTTACGACTCTCGCCGCCCAGGTACACTTACTGGTTAGTGCAGCAGCAACAAGCCCCGCCTCCTCCTCCTCCCCTTCCTCTTCCTCTTCTTCCTCGTCCTCCTCCCCTCCAGTATTGTCTTCACCCACACAGCAGCCCCTCCCATCCTCCTCCTCCTCCTCGACCATCTCCGATCTCCCCGCTTCTCCTCTTCTTCCTCCTCTTCCTCCTCCTCCTCGCCTTCCTCTTCCGTCCCCCCTCTCCCCTCTCCCCACCCACCCTCCTCCTCCTCCTCCTCTCCCTCTTTCTCCTCCTTGTCCTCCGCCTCCTCGCTCGTCCCTCCCTCCAACACCTGTCCCTTACCTTCCCTTTCCCCCTCTTCCTCCTCTCTCTCCTCGTCCATTCCTCCCTCCACCACCTCACCCTCCCTTTCTCCTTCTTCCTCTTCCTCCTCCTCCTCCCCCTTTCCACCTTCCACCTCTTCCACAATTTCTCCTCGTTCTTCACAGCAGGTCCTCCCTCCCTTCCTCTCCCTCCCCTTCACCCACCCCTCCTGGCCCCTTCCGACCGTCGGGTTCTTGTTGTTGGTGATAGTCAGGTTCGTTATGTTGACAGGTATTTTTGCTCCAAGGATAAGAACAGGACGAGGGTGTGTTTTCCAGGGGCAGGGGTGGGCCATATATCAGACAGGATTGAGGCGTGTATGGCAAGCGAGGGATCGAACCCCATTGTCTTTCTCAGCCGTGGCGGAAACGACGTTTCTCGTGTGCCAAGCGAGGACCTTCTCAGGCGTTTTAGAGAATTGTTAGGCAGGATACGTGACGCTGGTGGGTCGCCAGTAGTGTGTGGCGTCCTGCCAAGGAGGGGCGTTGGCGATGGATGGCTGTCCAGGGCGATAGCAGTGAACAGCAGACTTGCTGAGCACTGCGGGCGCAATGGGTGGCTGTTCGTCGACAATTGGGACCTCTTCTTTGGCAACGACGCCCTCTACGCCCGTGACGGGATACACTTGACGTTCAAGGGTGTTGAGGCTCTCTCAGACTCCCTTGAGCGAGCACTTGGTACCCTGAGGGATTTTTTAGTATAGGCGAGGGGGGGAGGAGTAATGGGAGCAATGGGAGGAGTAATGGGAGGGGACATCTAGCTCATAATATAACCAGGCAGCTTAGAAGTAATTCTAGGGGAGTAACAGAGAGCGGGCTAAGAATCTTCTATACTAACAGCAGGAGCCTCAGAAACAAGATAGACTTACTAAGGGGTGAAGCTTGTTCAGAAAATTTTGACATAATAGCGATCACTGAGACATGGATAGACACTGCTAATAGAAATTTTAGATCAGAATTTGAAATAACGGGTTATCAGATGTTTCACAAAGACAGAGGGGCAGAAAGGAGGTGGAGTTGCGCTATATGTTAAAGACTCAATTAAATGTTTAGTTAACAACTCAGTCAAAACTAACATGGATTCAGAATCAGTTTGGGTGGACGTTTACAAAGGGAAAGAAAAACTAACTCTAGGAGTTATATACAGGCCACCCAACCTTAACAGGCAGGACACGAGTATATTACTACAGGAGATTGGCAGGGCGAGTATGAGTAGAAATGTCTGCGTAATGGGGGACTTTAATTATAGGAATATAGACTGGGAAGATCTAGTGGGTGACCTGGAAGCCGAGGACTTTCTTGAAGTTATACAAGATAATTTCCTTAAGCAGGTAGTTACTGAGCCTACCAGAGGATATAACATATTAGACTTAGTCCTAACCAATAATGGGAACTTGCTACGTGAGTTGGAGGTGGGCGGAGAGTTAGGAAATAGTGATCACAGAACGGTTCGTTTTAGCTTAGACTGGGCGGTAACCCGCGAACCAAACCCAGTGTTAGTGCCAGATTTTAGAAGAGCAAACTACGAGGGGCTTCGAAGACATCTTGAAGGGGTAAACTGGGATAATTTAGGGATTCATGAGGGCCAGAACTGCGGATTGGAGAGCCAGGAGAACCAGGTAGAAATGTCTTACAATAATTTAGTTAGAGTAATAGTAGAGGGGCAAGAACAGCATATACCACAGCGAACACTTAAAAAAGAAAACAATGATCCTAAGTGGATGACTCGTGGACTAAAACACGAGATTGGGTTAAAGAAGGGAATTTATCAGAAAATAAAGAATGGGGAAACACATCTCAGGGGCCGGTACGTCGAACTATCTAGATTAGTTAAGAAAAACACCAGGATAGCAAAAAAGAACACGGGAGAAAATTGGACCGCTGAAAACAAACACAGGGGAGCTAGTAGAAAATTACGAAAATATGAGCACATTGTTGAACGACTACTTCATTTCAGTATTCACACTGGAGGATCAAACGACTATACCGGAAAGAGTTCAGGTGTACGAGGGCGGGGATGGCGATAAATTGAGGGATATAATCATTACCAGGCAAGTAGTTCAGGATGAGATAGATAAGCTTAAGAAGAACAAGTCGCCAGGTCCTGACGGGATATTTCCGAGGGTATTAAAGGAGTTAGGTGATATAATCAGTGACCCACTAACCGACATCTTTAAGATGTCGGTAAATACTGGCTATGTGCCGAGCCTATGGAAAGTAGCTAATGTGACGCCGATTTTTAAAAAGGGGGACAGGTCAGTTGCTTCAAACTATCGCCCAATTAGCTTAACATCGGTTATAGGGAAGATGCTGGAGTCCATAATAGTCAGGAACATTCGGGAGCATTTAGAGAAACATAGCTTAATTCACGACTCGCAGCATGGGTTCACAAAAGGTAGGTCATGCCTCACCAATCTCTTGTCCTTCTACAATAAAGTATTTGAGGCGGTTGACAGAGATGAAAATTATGATGTAATCTATCTTGATTTTAGTAAAGCGTTTGACAAAGTTCCTCACCAACGACTGTTGCTTAAATTACAGGGTCACGGAGTAGAGGGTAAAGTTTTGAACTGGGTCAAGGCGTGGCTTAGCAATAGGAAGCAAAGAGTGCAAATCAATGGTAAAAGATCTGACTGGGGATGTGTTACGAGTGGGGTCCCACAAGGCTCGGTATTAGGTCCACTTTTGTTTATTATTTATATCAATGACTTAGATACAGGAATTAGTAGTGATGTTAGTAAATTTGCAGATGATACCAAGATCGGTAGAGTAATTGAGTCGGATCAGGACGCTAGTATTCTCCAAGGTGAACTCAACAGATTATATGACTGGGCTGATAAATGGCAGATGGAGTTCAATGTAGGGAAGTGCAGTATTCTGAGTGTAGGTAGGAACAACCCCTCACATAACTATTGCTTAAATGACACTCATAAGTAGGTCTAGGTGCGAGAGGGATTTAGGGGTCTTAGTGAGCTCTGATCTCCGTCCAAGGGCACAATGCATTCAAGCTAGAAATCGAGCTAATAGGGTACTGGGATTTATTTCAAGGAGCGTAAGCAACAGAAGCCCCGAAGTCTTCCTCAAACTATATTTAGCATTAGTTAGACCTCATCTTGACTATGCGGTTCAGTTCTGGTCACCTTACTATAGAATGGATATCAAAATGTTAGAATCGGTGCAGAGGAGGATGACTAAGATGATTCAGGGGTTGAGAAACTTGCCATACGAGGGAAGACTCAAACAGTTAAACTTGCATTCTCTAGAAAGGCGAAGGGTGCGTGGAAACATGATCGAGGTTTATAAATGGATGAAGGGCTTTAATAAGGGAGACATTCATAAGGTTTTGTTGGTAAGAGAACCGGGTAGAACACGAAGTAACGGGCTTAAACTGGATAAATTCAGATTCAACAGGGACATAGGCAAAAATTGGTTTACTAACAGGGTGGTGGATGAGTGGAATAGGCTTAGCAGTCATGTGGTGAGTGCCAATACAATTATCACATTAAAAAATAGACTAGATAAATTCATGGACAGCGATATTAGGTGGGGTTAGATACACGGGAGCTTAGGGTCAAAGGAGCTGCCTCGTACAGGCCTACCGGCCTCTTGTAGTCTCCTGCGTTCTTATGTTCTTATGTTAACCATTCAGACAGCCAAATACGGAACATATGGCATTCTGTATTTTAAGGAAAGGGTGGCAAGTTGGCAACCCTAGTCTCAGTCCGCGCTGTAAACTCGTAGAGATAATATCCGTGCACTCGTGTCCGATTGCATTTGTGCTTTGGCGTGCGATCTTAATGTTTTCAGCCCTACAGTGTGCGGTCTTTGTGCTTTGACCCAGTAGCAGCGAGGGGCCAAATTTGTGGTTTTACCGTGTAGCAGCGATGGGCCAAATTTGTGCCATGATATAAACCCCCAAAAAATAGATGATGCATAAACTGATCACAAATGCATTGATATATATTATGAAATGGTTTGTGTGAGTGATGATTTTTTCTCATTTTTCTCACTTAGAGGGACCATTAAGAAACATGATCCCCGCTGCTAGCAGGTTAAGAATGTCCCCCAGAAAGATGGTTAAAAGGGATGGTGCTGCAAAGGAGAAAACAGGAACGGCGGATACTATGCTCACAACAGGAACGGGGGGGCAAGCCTCAGTGGCGTTCCTTTCAGTCTGCATTGTACACTCGCAAAGGTAGCACCCCACGCCGGTAGGCTTGTTTGGAGGGGTCTGATGGTATGGCCCAGCCCGTTGTGACGCAGGCAAGTGTTTATAGTGGCGCCATCCTGCATTGGCTCATGCTGCCCCCCGGAGCTCATTTTAATCCTAGAATCTAGAGTCCGGCTTGATAGGTGGTCTTCTGGACAGCATGTGGGAAGTTTTAAGCCACTCGGCAGTCTAGTGTGTGATCTTTGTGTTTTCAGCAGTATATTATTACTATATTATTTATATATTATACTATATCATTTATATTCATATTATCATACTATATCATTTATATTATTTATCATTGCTGTTTGTAAGTAAAATTACATTTATTCTGTATTGAGTAACAAGTAATATGATTTTATGTTAATATTTTTTGGGATATGGGACGCATCAATTGGATTCACTTTAACCGTGTAGCAGCGACGGGCCAAATGTGTGCCATGATTTTAACCCCCCAAAATAGATGATACATAAACTGATCAGAAATGCTTTGATATATATATCATGAAATGGTTTGTGTGAGGGGTGATTTTTTTCATTTTTCTCGCTTAGAGGGACCATTAAGAAACATGATCCCTGCTGCTACCACCACCGGGTTAATTTCAATGGGGAAATTCGTCTTGGTTGATGAGTGTTTTTGAAATGCCAGAATTTTCTTTTTACTACACTCCCACACGGCCACCGTGTGTAACGAAACACACGAGAAATTAATCCAGACAAGGAAAGGTTTGCCGGCGCCGGGGATCGAACCCGCGACCAGCGAGACGGGAGAGCCACTCCTTAACCAGTCGGCCAAAGAGGTGCCCCCCTGGCAGAGTGAGTTATGGGAGGCTCACCCATCAGGCAAGTCAGCACTACATTTTGGTTTGCAAGCAAAATTCCGGAACGAATTGAACTCATAAACCGAGGTATGACTGTATAAATATTATAGTAATAATATACAGTAATCCCTCGCCATATCGCGGTTCACTTATCGCGGTCTCGCTGTATCGCGGATTTTAAGATTGTAAATATTTAGTTTCGTTTCGCGGATTTTTCAATATATCGCGGGATTTTGCGGTATAGAGGTATTTTAATATATTTATTATTTTACATATTTTTGCAGTAAAAGAAGCATTTCCTAGCCCCCCAAAATTGTAAACAATATAAAAAAATTAAGAAAGTATTAATAAGAACATATTAACCCGGTAGCAGCAACGGGCCAAGTTTGTGGCTTTGCTGTGTAGCAGCGACGGGCCAAGTTTGTGGCTTTGCTGTGTAGCAGCGACGGGCCAATTTTGTGGCTTTGCTGTGTAGCAGCAACGGGCCAAATTTGTGGCTTTGCTGTGTAGCAGCGACGGGCCAAATTTGTGGCTTTGCTGTGTAGCAGCGACGGGCCAAATTTGTGGCTTTGCTGTGTAGCAGCAACGGGCCAAATTTGTGGCTTTGCTGTGTAGCAGCGACGGGCCAAATTTGTGGCTTTGCTGTGTAGCAGCAACGGGCCAAGTTTGTGGCTTTGCTGTGTAGCAGCGACGGGCCAAATTTGAGGCTTTGCTGTGTAGCAGCGACGGGCCAAATTTGTCCCATGATTTTAACCCCCCAAAATAGATGATGCATAAACTGATCACAAATACTTTGATATATATTGTGAAATGGTTTGTGTGAGGGGTGATTTTTTCTCACTTTCCTTGCTTAGAGGGACCATTAAGAATCATGATCCCCGCTGCTACTGGGTTAAAATAATACTAAATTGAAATAAAATACGTAGCGCACAGCAGATGCATAGACAAAGACTCGCACATATGTAAAACGCAGCTACGGCCGCTTCCGCTTTAGCTAGTTTGCCCACGTGTGATTGTACACGGCACACTATTGGCCGATGGATGGGAGGCGACCAACCAGAGCACTGTGTTCTGTATCCTGGGCGCTGATTGGCTCAGCGACCGTAGCATGTGTTGGTTCGTCAGTGGTTAGCTCGGGGACAAATGGAGAGTGTGTTACAGCTTGCTACCGTTAAATGCTCGAGAAGTTGGCAGTGAGGACCCAGACATGATGAGGCAATGACTGCACTTGAACAAGACTAAAGTCCTAAACTTGCTCAAAATAATTATTCCAAGCTTATCTAGTTTCATGGAACTCTTTGCGGTACTGGAATAAACAAGTGGAGAGCTACTGAACCGAACAGCTGATAGGCTCTTCTTCTTCTTGTGACCTCAACTTACCGACCACACGAGTAACCGATATGTTGGTGACGAGTTTCTGACTAGAATTTCGATGAGTTTCTAGTGAAATGTAGCCGACTTTGAATCTCTCGAGAAACTAGTGGTTGGGTGACCTTGTTCACACGGCTGAGGCAAGATTCACAGAGATATGCGTGATTATATAAGTAATATATATAAAATATAATATATGTTATAAAAATAATAAAATAAATATAAGGTTGCTACTTCGCGGATTTTCGCCTATCGCAGGGGGTTCTGGAACCAAACCCCCGCGATGAACGAGGGATTACTGTAGTGCTGAAAACACAAAGATCACGTACTTAAACAGGCATGAGCACGCGTGTGCTATATACCTCTGCAAGTGTACAACAGTACAATATGGAAACGTTTGGAAAGTTTGGTTTAGTCGGCGCAACATCTGTGGTCATATGCCGGAGAGAGACAGAAGGGGAAGGAATTATATAATAGATCCCAGGAGACGGGACACAACCCCCGATTAATACCTGGTACTCATTCACTGCTGGGTGGACAGGGGCGTAGGGTATTGGAAAAGCCGCCCAAATTTTTCCACTCCGCCCAGGAATCGAACCCGGGCTCTCTCGGTTGTGAGCCAAGTGTGCTAACCACTGCACCATGAAGCCCCCACCGTCACCTAAACTCATCTAGCAAAAGTATAATGATAAACTGAGGAAACGTAAATCAACCCATCTATCCTGCAGACTTATTGGTGAGTCTGGGAGGCAGCGGGTGTAAGACTAGAGAAATACTGCTAAAAAGGCCGAACACCCATACATAGTAATATAACAATAATAATACTGTGATGATAGTCATAGTGGTGGTGATGATAATGGTAATAATGATGGTGGTAATGACAATGGTGATGATGAAAGTGATGATAATAGTGGTGATACTGATGGTGGTGATGGTGGTGGTAATGATGATAATGGTAGTGATGATGGTGATGATGAAAGTGATGATAATGGTGATAATAATGGTGGTGATGACGATAATGGTGATGATAATGGTGGTGATGATGACTGTGGTGGTGGTGGTGGTGATGTGATGATAAAGGTGATGATAATGGTAATGATGACTGTGGTGGTGGTGATGGTGATGATGGTGGTGAGTCCAGTCATCACTCACCCCTTATTCGGACCCTTGGCCACGATGAAGGGCATCACCGCACCCACCACCGCGAAGAGCCCAGTCATCACCGCTATGGGCACGGCGTCGGCACCCATGATGACCTCTGACCTGACCCTCTAGACGGACTCACGGGGGGGGGTCAAAATAGCCGCAGTTTGTCTTGTGCGTGTCGTTTACTTGTATGTGTCAGGTCCTTTTTTTTATTTTTCCTGTTCTTCTTCTTTTGCTCTTCTTGTTTTTCTTCTTCTTCCTCTTCCTCTTTTTCTTCTTGTTTTCTTCTACTTCCTCTTCGCCGAGCCTCGCCCCTACACCGCCCCTACACACTGGGTTCTACTGGCACTCCGCAATTATTTGGTGCGCGTAGCCTTCGACGGTCCTCTGGTGGCTCTGCGTGGCTCTCGTGGCACTCACTGGTCCTCTGGTAGCTCTGTGTGGCTCTCATGGCACTCACTGGTCCTCTGGTGGCTCTGTGTGGCTCTCGTGGCACTCACTGGTCCTCTGGTGGCTTTGTGTGGCTCTCGTGGCACTCACTGGTCCTCTGGTGGCTCTGTGTGGCTCTCGTGGCACTCACTGGTCCTCTGGTGGCTCTGTGTGGCTCTCGTGGCACTCTCTGGTCCTCTGGTGGCTCTGTGTGGCTCTCATGGCACTCACTGGTCCTCTGGTGGCTCTGTGTGGCTCTCATGGCACTCACTGGTCCTCTGGTGGCTCTGTGTGGCTCTCGTGGCACTCACTGGTCCTCTGGTGGCTCTGTGTGGCTCTCGTGGCACTCACTGGTCCTCTGGTGGCTCTGTGTGGCTCTCGTGGCACTCTCTGGTCCTCTGGTGGCTCTGTGTGGCTCTCGTGATATTCACTGGTCCTCTGGTGGCTCTGTGTGGCTCTCGTGGCACTCACTGATCCTCTGGTGGCTCTGTGTGGCTCTCGTGGCACTCACTGGTCCTCTGGTGGCTCTGTGTGGCTCTCGTGGCACTCAATGGTCCTCTGGTGGCTCTGTGTGGCTCTCGTGGCACTCACTGGTCCTCTGGTGGCTCTGTGTGGCTCTCGTGGCACTCACTGGTCCTCTGGTGGCTCTGTGTGGCTCTCGTGGCACTCTCTGGTCCCTCGGTGCTGTGTGGTGGGAGCAGTTAGTGGCATGAAGCAGCAGGGCGGAGCGGCTCCCCCGTTGGTAAAGTCACGTGCCTCCTGCCTCGATCAGCTGACTGATAGTGGTGTTGCCAATGGGACCCAGATTGTCGTACTCAGCCTCTTATATTTACCGATTTCCGACCCCAAAACTGCCTCCTTGACCCCAATAACTGCCTTCATATATAGTTAGCGTTAAAATGGTTTATTATTGGTGTTTTCTGGCAATAACTATGGCTCAGAAACCGGTAAATATGAGGCTCTGAGTACGATAATCTGGCAACGGTGGCGGTGCCAATGAGTCGGGCGCTAGATTGAAGGATGAAATGCGCTAGAAATGCACTATATAGGAAAGTTTAAAAATAATAAAAATAATAATAATAATAATAATAATAATAATAATAATAATAATAATAATAATAATAATAATAATAATAAAGTCATTCGATAACTCAGGTCACACACACACACACACACACACACACACACACACACACACACACACACACACACACACGTGCTTGCTTGCAGATGATGATGATGATGATGATGATGAAGACGATGATCAAGGAGATGGCTGTTGAGTCCTATGCGGGAGCCACACACTCTACCACGTCACCTGTGGCAGGGATGTTGTGCCACAGGTGCGGCTCCTAGGCTGCGGTGGTGTCGTTGGATACGTTGCTCTGGGTTGGTATTTCCGCCTCCTACACCAACTATTTTCAAAGGCCAAAAAGGAGATCATTCTGGTTCTCATGAGGATTTTTTAGGTTCATGGTACAGAGGAAGAGTCGAACTACTACCAGGGTCTTAAACTACCCCTGAAAATGCCCCAAACTCCTTCCGTGTCAAATATGTGTGGTTGGCGCCGAACTGTTTTAAGATATGGCCCCTGCTGCTCTTTTTCTTGAGTACTCTTGTTGGTTTCTGGTGCGTGGATCCTTTTACACGTGCAGCCCTCCGATCGGTATTCTCAGACGCTTCCACCTCTCATTATTTCCAACGGCTAAAATGGAGTTTAATCGGGTTTTCTTGGGTGTTTTTTCACGTTTAGAAGAGGGGTCAAACTGTCATGCCCCGAGAGCTTACTTTACTTTTTTTCCTCTATTTTCCTACACGACCTCTGCGCGTATTGAAACACACGAGAAATTAATCAAGACCAGGAGAGGGTATTCGCCCGCTGCCAGGGATTGAACCCGCGAGCAGCGTGACGGGTATAGTGAGTTATGGGAGGCTCGTTCATCAGGCATAGTCGCCGCACTACACGCCATCACATAATTCACAGTTAATACCTTAATTATTTAAGATGATCGATTGTTCTGGTTTTCCCGCATTACAAAACTACCACCAGGGTTATAAATGTACCTCTGGAAATGCCCAATACCCCCTCAAAAACCCTGCCAAATGCGAGTGTATAAGCAGCGAAGCGTTTGAGAATATGGTCCCTGGCAGGCTTGCCTGTCCGTCGCCAGTGTCTCCAGGTCTTTGGGTTGGATGTTGCACCTCTTTAGAAGGGTTTTGCATTGATCTTTATAACGCTTCTATATGGACCTCCTGCAGTTCTACCTCCTTCACTAAGATGGCCATGTAGCATTTGCCTTGGTAGTCGATGTTGAGGCATTCTGATGGTGTGACCCAGGGTCATGAGAGAGAGAGAGAGAGAGAGAGAGAGAGAGAGAGAGAGAGAGAGAGAGAGAGAGAGAGAGAGAGAGAGAGAGAGAGAGAGAGAGAGAGAGAGAGAGAGAGAGAGAGAGAGAGAGAGAGGTAAAAGTGACTGGCTAGTAGTTAAAGGTTAAGAAGCAATGAAGTAGAAAGTTTACATAATTAATAAACTTAATCTGTGGAAATGAAGAAAACAAAGAAATACAACGACTAAGTTATAATAGTGAATTTAAAGTATCTATGTTTTATTAGGAAGTTAGTTTATCTCAAGCACTATGAAAGAGCTTTTTACTTATTGTTATTGCACTTATAGTAGAGCGACAGTGTTTTAAGCCATAATACAGCAAGCTGCTCTTTGGAAAGTATGCCGTTTTATCTACTTCCCCATATCTGAGCAGCTGACAATGTCTGAGCTCCACTCCAAATCCTAGCCACATTACTGGGCAGTGCCCTGGTGGCAGAAGTGGCAAATCTTAATGACTCATAAGTTTGCTAAGCTCTGCTGCTCAGTAAATGGCCTCACCTCTATGAAAATACTGAAATGACATCACGACATTCTTATTCCCGCCATATTGGATCCACTTAAGATTGTCGTATCTGCGAGGCGTTAGTGAATCTGGGCCCTGGGACAATAGGCGCAGGATGAGAAAATGTTTAGACTTGCGTTGAGCCCTTCCCTGCCTTCCCTTCCCATTCCTGCGCCGTCCATCCTGCCCCCACCTCGCCAGCCTCCGTGAAATTACATAGACTTACATAGAAAATCAGACCACACAGACCCCATGGTCCAGATTTGGTGGTCTGTCCTTAAACCTAAGTGATTTTACATTAATCAGAAGGTTCCAAAACGTTGCATTTCTACTCTAGTTGATATTAAGTTGAAGGAAGTGACGGTCGAGCTTATTTTTGAAGGAGTCAATCGTGTTACACTGGACCACTGATGGTGGAAGCTTATTCCATTCTCGCACTACAACGTTGGTGAAGAAAAATTTGGTGCAGTCTGAATTTACTTGTCTACATCTGAGTTTTACGCCATTGTTCCTCGTGCGCAGTGTCATCGATCATAAACAATGTTGATCTGTCTACATTCGTGAAACCATTAAGTATTTTAAAACATTCGATCAGTTTTCCTCAGAGGCGACGTTTCTCAAGATAGAACATGTTAAGGGTAGAAAGCCTTTCTTCGTAGGATTTGTTGCGCAAGGAAGGGATCATTTTCGTTGCCCGACGCTGAACACCTTCTAATTTAGCAATATACTTTGCATGGTGGGGAGACCAAAACTGTACCGCATATTCTAAGTGGGGTCTGACTAACTATTGTAGAGCGGGAGTATTACATCTTTATTTTTGAATAAAAAGTTTCTTTTAATGAAGCCCAACATTCTGTTCGCTTTATTTGCTGCATCGATGCATTGCTGTGAGAATTTGAGGTTTGACGCGATTTTGATCCCCAAGTCCTTGACGCATTGAACACTTTTGAGTTTAACGCCGCGCATTTCGTAATCGAACTTCTTATTCCTCGTTCCAACTTGAAGGTCCTGGCACTTATCTACGTTAAAGGGCATCTCCCATCTATCCGACCAAGCTGAAATTTTGTGCAAATCCTCTTGGAGGCTTTGCCTGTCTTCGTCAGTGAGAACCGAGTTGCCAATCTTTGTGTCGTCTGCAAATTTACTAATGCGGTTATTGAGTCCAACATCCACGTCGTTGATGTAAATAATGAAGAGCACTGGGCCAAGAACCGAGCCCTGAGGGACGCCACTAGTGACCGGCGCCCACTCTGAGTTAAATCTGTCAATCACTACTCTTTGTTGTCTATTGCTCAACCAATTCGCGATCCATTGGTTTACTTGACCATCAATACCTATTTGCTTTAATTTGTAAAGTAATTTATGATGCGGGACTTTATCAAACGCTTTCTGGAAATCAAGATAGACTACGTCCAGTGATTTGGTTACGTCATAAACAGTGAAGAGGTCGTTATAAAAGGTTAATAGGTTTGATAGGCAGGATCTTTTGTTTCGGAAGCCATGTTGTGAGTCCCCAATTAATGAGTGGCTTTCAAGGTAACTCACAATTTTGTCTCTAATTATGCCCTCAAGTAGCTTACCTACAATCGAAGTTAGACTAATGGGCCTGTAATTACCTGGTACTTTTTTTGTCTCCTTTCTTAAAAATCGGTGTCACGTTAGCCTTTTTCCAATCTGAGGGGACGATGCCTTGTCGCAAGAACATATTGAATACGGTTGTGAGGGAGGAGAGTATTTCGGTCTTTGTTTCTTTCAGCAGAGTTGGATATACTTTGTCAGGTTCAGGACTTTTATTTGTTTTAAGTGATTTGAGGGCTTTAAGGACTCCATTGGGTTTTATTTCAAAGTTAGGCAATGCATGCTCGGGATTTACATTAGTACTGGTGTTGGTGGTAGTGGTGGGAGGACTGTTAGTATTAAACACCGAGGAAAAGTAATTGTTTAATAGGTTTGCAACGTGTTGGCTGTCAGTCACTAGTGCACCGTCGCTGTTTGTTAAGGGTCCAATTCCACTTCTGATTGCCTTTCTGTTGTTTATGTAACTGAAGAAGGATTTCGGATTATTTTTACAGTTGGCTGCAATATTTTCTTCATATCTACACTTTGTCTGACGCACTAATCTGTTTATTCGTCGCCTGGCATCATTGTAGAGTCTAATGTTTCCGGGCGTGCTTTGTTCTTTCTTTAACCTGTAAAACAATTTTCTCTCCTTGACTGAGTGTTTAATTTCGCTATTAAACCAAGGTGGGCTTTTATTAGTGTTAATTCGTTTCTCGCACAATGGGACAAATGTGTCCTGCTGAGTGAGTAAGTGATTTTTAAAGCTTAGCCAGGCGTCCTCTACATTGCCGTCATCTGATAGTTGCATATCTATTAGTTTTCGTCGGATTTCTACGGAGTTGGCTCTTTTGAAATTGGGCACCTTTACTTTATTTTCAGTCACTGATGATTGAGCTCTAATGTCAACGCGCACTAGTTTATGATCGCAGGAACCGAGGTGTTCTCCTACCGTGACATTACTGACTAGGTTATCTTGGGTAGCTATAACAAGGTCAAGTAAGCTATTTTGACGAGTTGGTTCAGAAACCATTTGGCTTAGATAATTTTCCTTTAAAAATTCGATCATTCTATGTGACTCACCTTCTGTACCCGACAGTGTCGCCCAGTCGATATGGGGGAGGTTAAAGTCTCCTAATATCAGTGAGTCGCTGTTATTAAGTGACTGCCTTAAGACGCTGTACATTTCAAGATCGGCATCGAGTGATTGCCCCGGAGGCCTGTAAGTGACAGATATATTTAAATTGACTTTTGCAATGTTTACTCGCACGCACAAATGTTCAACGTTACTGTTTCTTGGTGTTTTGTCAGTGGGTTGCAAATAGCTTTTGCCATAAAGGGCGACACCACCACCTCTACGGTTTACACGATCCTTGTTGAAGAATCTGTATCCATCTATGTTGTATTCGGAACTTAAATCAATATTTGTGGTGTCGATAAATGTTTCGGTTATAGCAATTACGTCAACGTTTTCTGTCAGAGCAAGACATCGCAGTTCATCAAACTTGTTTCTTAGGCTACGCGCATTGAAACTAAGGACTCTTAGGTTATCTTGAGGCTTGGTAATAGAGGTGGTGGTACTGGCGGGTTCAATGTTACGAGTTTGTTGCGGTGTATGGTGTCTATTTATACGGGCGTCTTTAGTCAACGTCAGGCGCCTCAAGAGCAGCAAAATGCGGCGCAGGGAGGGACTCAAAGGTGGAGGAGTTTCTCAGAATTCTCTCTTACGACGAAAGTTTAATGGGAGAGAGTACACGAGGCGAGGCACAGTGACAGTCTCTCTCTCTCTCTCTCTCTCTCTCTCTCTCTCTGTATTCTTTCCTTCTTCCTCTCATGTCCGTTCCTGTCTCATTCCTCCTTTTCTTTCTCTTTCTCCCTCTTTTCTTCTGTTATCTCTCTCTCTCTCTCTCTCTCTCTCTCTCTCTCTCTCTCTCTGTCGGGTCCTCGATCGCAGCGCAGTCAAACTTTTTCTTTCTGGGCCGAGAAGTTAGAAGCTGACTGGAACACCGAAGTAATGAACGAGCGATATTCCTCCTCCTCCTCCTCCTCCTCCTCCTCTTCTTGTTTTCCCTTACTTTCCCTTGTCTTCCTTTCCTACATTCCTCCTCCTCCTCTTGCTTTCCTTCACTTTCTTTCCTTTATTTTCCTTCCTTATATTTCTGCTCCTCCTCCTCCTCCTCCTCCTCCTCTTGTTTCTTTTTCTTTCCTTTTTCTTCCTTCTCTATATTACTTCTCTTCTTCTTTCTTCCATTCCCTTTCTTTCCTTTTCCTTCATTCCCTGTATTCCTCCTCCTTCCTCTCTCTCTTTTCATTCCTTTTTCCTCCCTATATTCCTCCTCTTTTTTCAGGAGAGCGATAGAGGAATCCAGCCAATCAGGAGCGGCCTTTCAAACACGGTCAGGTAGCTAGAGGAACCCTTCGCTTGAATAGCCTATAATCGTTCCTCTGAAAATTCACATAAAGATAAATTACTATATCGCAAAGTATCTCCAATCTTTTAAAACAAGTCCGCCCTGGTGAAAGACTAATGATAGTAGATTCCAGTAACTCAATCTTAAGTATTAGCATCATATAACGAGTCCCTGATAAGCGAGCTCGGTTATAATAAGAAACAAAAAAGAGTATACTGCAGAGTAGCGTCCAGCATTTCCAACAAGTCCGCGCTGGTGAAGGAGTAACGGCGGATGAGCGTTAAGTTATCCCCCCTTAAGCGTTCATATATTATCCTCGTCACTCACCTGAAGACTTGTCGCATGAAAGGTTTCTGAGGCTGAGTCACGGCGATACCTTTCAGACCACAAAGAGCCGCGCTGCGTTATACGACATGCATTATGCTGCGTACGTTATATCATAGAATAACGTTGGTATTATAAATGAGAATGAACTAATGAAGGAAAATGAAGCTCAAATTTCGTAAGACAAGAGAGATTAAGGATAAATTAAGCATGATGAAAGGAGAACACACACACACACACACACACACACACACACACACACACACACACACACACAGAGCAGCAAACACCTTTTAAATAAGAATGAAGACAAGAAAACATGAATAAATTTAGCATGAAAAACGAGAAAAACGAGAGAGAGAGAGAGAGAGAGAGAGAGAGAGAGAGAGAGAGAGAGAGAGAGAGAGAGAGAGAGAGAGAGAGAGAGAGAGAGAGAGAGAGAGAGAGAGAGAGAAATACACGACTTTGATGTTTTAAGACAAAATTATGCCCGTGAAAGAGTTTGAACACAACTTGACGAGACGAGGGAAAAAAAGGATGAATAATTGTAGCGAAAAAGCAACATAAGAGAGAAAAAGTAGAGCAGAGTAGCGTCCATCTTTATAAAGCAATAAACAAATAAATAAATAAATGAATAAAAATAACATAAATAAATAATGAAAGAAAAATAAGAAAATAAATATATAAAACTGCGCTAATGGGTTTTAATTAACCTCAACGTTACATAAAACAACAACAACAATAACAACAACAACAGCAAAACAGAATATATATAAAAAGAGCAAAAGTAACAATAGAAAAAATTGATATATATATATATATATATATATATATATATATATATATATATATATATATATATATATATATATATATATATATATATATATATATATATATATATATATATATATATATATATATATATATATATATATATATATATATATATATATACATATATATATATATATATATATATATATATATATATATATATATATAAGACAAGATTATATTGATTTAAGTTTAGGCGTTGAAGTTTAACTTTCAGTAAGAAAAAATGAAAGTATGCAAAGAAAGTTTTGCAAAGCTTACGTATTAACTTGAACGAAATACTACACCGTTTATTGCCTCCAATTATTTCTAAGACAAGGCGACATTGATTTAAGTTTAGGCGTTTGAGCTTAATGAGAAGAATATCGAAGAAAAGATAAAAAGCAAGAAAGGGAAAAGGTTACATAGGAAGCAAGAGCAAAGAGAAGATGGCGTCACTATAAACACTTGCCTGCGCCATGACGGGCTGGGTCCGAATACCATCCAGGCCCCTCAAGCAAGCCTACCTGCGCAATAGGCAGAGATGTAAAAAAAAAAAAAAATAATAATAATAATAATAATAATAATAATAATAATAATTATTCCTATGACAAGATGACATTGATCTAAATTTTGGCGTTTGAGTTTAATAAAAAGAAAATTGAAGAAAATATTAATATAAGAAAGAGAAAAAATGTTATATAGGAAACCACCATCAATTATTACTGACAAGACAGCGTTGGAGTCCAGTATATTGAGTTTAATAGTTAATACAGACGACACAGAATGTAGATAATGTAACAGAGCCAATACAAGAATGAAAAAAATGAGAGGAAAAGAGAAAACAAAAGATAAATGTAATAAAAAGAGTTACATAGGGAATCAATTATCACTATGACGAGACAGCGTTGGTTGGAGTCTGAGATACGATGTTTAATAGTTGATAAGGACGAGAGAGTATGTAGTAGACGTGACAGAAGCAATACAAAAAGATAAGTTTAGGAGAGGAAAATATTACTCTGCAAATCAACGGCCATTGTTTATATGACAACGATGGAGCAGAAGGAACACAAGCAGATAAAAAGATAAAATAAAGATAAATGAAGGGAAGGAAGGGAAGGGAAGGGAACAGGTGAATGCAGGGAAGGAAGGGAAGGGAAGGAAACAGATGAATGCAGGGAAGGAAGGGAAGGGAAGGGAAGGGAACAGATGAATGCAGGGAAGGAAGGGAAGGGAAGATAAAAAGATAAAAACAAACAGATGAATGCAGGGAAGGAAGGGAAGGGAAGGGAAGGGAAGGGAACAGATGAATGCAGGGAAGGAAGGGAAGGGAAGGGAAGGGAACAGATGAATGCAGGGAAGGAAGGGAAGGGAAGGGAACAGATGAATGCAGGGAAGGAAGGGAAGGGAAGGGAAGGGAACAGATGAATGCAGGGAAGGAAGGGAAGGAAGGGAAGGGAACAGATGAATGCAGGGAAGGAAGGAAGGGAAGGGAAGATAAAAAGATAAAAACAAACAGATGAATGCAGGGAAGGAAGGGAAGGGAAGGGAAGGGAAGGGAACAGATGAATGCAGGGAAGGAAGGGAAGGGAAGATAAAAACAAACAGATGAATGCAGGGAAGGTAGGGCAGGACGGGAAGGGAAGGGAAGATAAAAACAAACAGAGGAATGCAGGAAAGGAAGGGAAGGAAAAAACAAACAGATGAATGCAGGGAAGGAAGGAAATGGAAGGGAAGGGAACAGATGAATGCAGGGAAGGGAAGGGAAGGAAGGGAAGGGAAGGGAACAGATGAATGCAGGGAAGGAAGGGAAGGTACGGAAGGGAAGGAAACAGATGAATGCAGGGAAGGAAGGGAAGGGAAGGGAAGGGAACAGATGAATGCAGGGAAGGAAGGGAAGGGAAGGGAAGGGAACAGATGAATGCAGGGAAGGAAGGGAAGGGAAGGGAAGGGAACAGATGAATGCAGGGAAGGAAGGGAAGGGAAGGGAACAGATGAATGCAGGGAAGGAAGGGAAGGGAAGGGAAGGGAACAGATGAATGCAGGGAAGGAAGGGAAGGGAAGGGAAGGGAACAGATGAATGCAGGGAAGGAAGGGAAGGGAAGGGAAGGGAACAGATGAATGCAGGGAAGGAAGGGAAGGGAAGGGAAGGGATGGATGCAGGGAAGGAAGCAAGGAAGGAAGGGAAGGGAAGATAAAAAGATAAAAAAAAATGTTGATGAAAATATTACACGACAAATCAACGTTAATCATTTATAAGACACGACTGCATTGATGAAATTCTTTGTTCAATATTCAACAAGAGAGAAAAATATATATAGATTAACGACGTATTAAGTAACAGAAGCAAAAAGAAATACACACTGCAGATACTCGTTAATTATTTTATGAGAAGACTGCAGCACTGTCGAAAGAGATTTTAAGGTTAATATTTAATGAAACGAGAAAGAAATGTTGATTAATGTAACGGCGACACACACACACACACACACACACACACACACACACACACACACACACACACACACACACACACACACACATGCACGAACAAAACATTACATCAAAGAGCACCGCTAATCTTCGAAGCCAAAAATTAACTAATCCTAATCACCAGAACGAGGAGGATTAAGAGATTACAAAATGAACGAAGAACAAAAGAAACACACACGTAACAACACTCTTAAAAGAACTGGACACCGGAAGTAAAGGATTCAACACCAAGAGGAGAGGACTGAGCCCCAAACACAAAGGATCGGGCACCAAGAAGAGTCTGCTTCGATTGGAGACGAAAAAGAATTAGGGTCCAAAGCCTCGATTCTTATCCTCCTTCGTCCAGAATAATCCTTCAATTTGCCAGGCTGGGATCAGGGGAAGGAGGGAGAGAGAGAGAGAGAGAGAGAGAGAGAGAGAGAGAGAGAGAGAGAGAGAGAGAGAGAGAGAGAATTATTATTATTATTATTATTATT
Organism: Eriocheir sinensis; assembly: GCF_024679095.1. Taxonomy (NCBI): domain Eukaryota; kingdom Metazoa; phylum Arthropoda; class Malacostraca; order Decapoda; family Varunidae; genus Eriocheir; species Eriocheir sinensis. Next base: position 91,536 of record NW_026110388.1, on the reverse strand, counting down.
ATTATTATTATTATTATTATTATTATTATTATTATCATTACTACTACTACTACTACTATTATTACTAGCACTACTATTAAAAAAAAAAGTAATGCTGCTGAGCCATGTCAAGCATCATACAACACGGAGTCAGCAGGTAGTCAGCAGCGACTCAGCAAGTATCTATTCAGCAGTAGTCAACAGGGAGTCAGCAGGTATTCAGGAGGAAGTCAGTAGGGAGTAAGGAGGAAGTTAGAAGAGAGTCAGGGTGTAATCAGCAGGGAGTCACTAGGTAGTCAGCAGGAGTCAGCAAAGAGTCAGTAGTCTGCAAATAGTCAGCAAGTCTTCAGAAAGTAGTCAGCAGGTAGTCAGCAAAAAGTCAGCTGGTATTCAGAAGGAAGTCAGCAATAGTCAGCAGGTTGTCAGCAAAAAGTCAGCTGTCATTCAGAAGTCAGCAATAGTCAGCATGCAGTCAGCAGGATATCACCAAGAAATCATCAGGAAGTCAGCAGGTAATCAGCAAGTCAGCAGGTAGTCAGGAAAATGTCAGCAGATAGTTAGCAAAAAGTCAGCAGTAGTCAGTAGTCAGCAGGAAATCATCAAGAAATCAGCAGGTAATTACTGTCAGCAGGTAGTCAGCAAAATGTCAGCAAAAAGTCAGCAGTAGTCAACAGTAGTCAGCAGGTAGTTAGTAGTTATCAGCAGTAGTCAGTGAAAAAAAAAAGGTCGACAGATCATCATCAGAAGGTCAGCAGGTCGTCAGCAAAAACTAAGCAGTAATCAGCAGCAAGTCAGAGGTGAGTGAGTGACCAAAAGTCAGTCAGCAGGCACAGCAATCTCCTCCTCCCTCTTGCAGCAGCAGTCACTGGCAATCTACTTTTCAGGTTAAACAGGAAAACAAAACAAAAACAAAACATTAATCTATCCCAGCCTTGTGTCTCCTCAAGTGTCGCCTCGCGCTGGGACGCTCAGAGAGATTCCTTTCCGCGTGAGGACGAATTATTTTCCTTCCCTTTCTTCTTTGTAGTCCTAATCAACGACGCCCAAAAACCACAGCACACAATAAGGGCAAGGAACCTCCTCACCTTCCTTCCTTATGTTAATACCATAGTCTCAGAGAGATTCCTTTCCGCGCGAGGACGAATTATTTTCCTTCTCTTTCTTCTTTGTAGTCCTAATCAACGACGCCCATAAACTGCAGCACACAATAAGGGCAAAGAACCTCCTCACCTTCCTTCCTTACGTTAATACCATAGTCTTAGAGAGATTCCTTTCCGCACGAGGACGAATTATTTTCCTTCCCTTTCTTCTTTGTAGTCCTAATCAACGACGCCCAAAAACCACAGCACACAATAAGGGCAAGGAACCTCCTCACCTTCCTTCCTTACGTTAATACCATGGTCTCAAATACTTCAGGGCTCTCACACACTCACACTCGATAAGGTTTTTGTGCTAGTATTCCCATGTGTAGTTTTGTGAGCGCAGTGACGGTTCGACAAGCCTTCTGCACCATGACTGTGAAGGGGAACTCGGTTAGTCTCCCTTGTGGTCTTGAGGAATTGTCGCTGTAAGACTGGTGTTATAAGACACTTTTGCTACTCATATCAACTATTTCTGAAGGTTAAAGAAGTGATCAGTCGGGTTCTAATGAGTGTTTCTTTAAGCTCATGCTACTGAGGAGGGGTCAAACTACCACCTGTAGCTACTCCTGGAAATGCCCTCAACTCATACGAAAGCCTTGTCAAATATGTGAACTTGAGCGACCCTCAGACCCGTAAGCGTCCGAGAGAGGCTTACACACCCACATATGATAAGGCTTTCGTAGAGGTCGTGTTAGTGTTTCCAGGGGTAGTTTTATGAGCCTGGTGATGGTCTGACGAGGCTTCTGCACATGAAGAAAAACTCATGGGAATCGGACTAATCTTCTGGCGGCCTTTGAGAACTGGTGTTGTGAGAGTGTGTTTGTGGTAGACAGATAGAGTAACGGAATGATAAACAGAAGAAGGAATGGCAGAGGAATGAAGGAATGAGAGGAGGAAGAAGGAATGGTGGAGGAATGAAGGAATGAGAGGAGGAAGAAGGAATGACAGAGGAATGAAGGAATGAGAGGAGGAAGAAGGAATGGCAGAGGAATGAAGGAATGAGAGGAGGAAGAAGGAATGGCAGAGGAATGAAGGAATGAGAGGAGGAAGAAGGAATGGCAGAGGAATGAAGGAATGAGAGGAGGAAGAAGGTATGGCAGAGGAATGAAGGAATGAGAGGAGGAAGAAGGAATGGCAGAGGAATGAAGGAATGAGAGGAGGAAGAAGGAATGGCAGAGGAATGAAGGAATGAGAGGAGGAAGAAGGAATGGCAGAGGAATGAAGGAATGAGAGGAGGAAGAAGGAATGGCAGAGGAATGAAGGAATGAGAGGAGGAAGAAGGAATGGCAGAGAACAAGATCTGGCTGACTGATACTGTTGGAACTAATCTGATGGGAAAGGGAAGGTAGTGAGTGAGTGAGTGAGTGAGTGAGTAAGTAAGTAAGTTAGTTAGTTAGGAAGAAAGGGAGTGAGTGAGTGAGTGAGTGAGTAAGTAAGTAAGTTAGTTAGGAAGAAAGGGAGTGAGTGAGTGAGTGAGTGAGTGAGTGAGTGAGTAAGTAAGTAAGTTAGTTAGGAAGAAAGGGAGTGAGTGAGTGAGTGAGTGAGTAAGTAAGTAAGTTAGTTAGGAAGAAAGGGAGTGAGTGAGTGAGTGAGTGAGTGAGTAAGTAAGTAAGTTAGTTAGGAAGAAAGGGAGTGAGTGAGTGAGTGAGTGAGTGAGTGAGTGAGTAAGTAAGTTAGTTAGGAAGAAAGGGAGTGAGTGAGTGAGTGAGTGAGTGAGTAAGTAAGTAAGTTAGTTAGGAAGAAAGGGAGTGAGTGAGTGAGTGAGTGAGTGAATTAGTAAGTAAGTAAGTTAGTTAGGAAGAAAGGGAGTGAGTGAGTGAGTGAGTGAGTGAGTGAGTGAGTAAGTAAGTTAGGAAGAAAGGGAGTGAGTGAGTGAGTGAGTGAGTAAGTAAGTAAGTAGGTTAGTTAGGAAGAAAGGGAGTGAGTGAGTGAGTGAGTGAGTAAGTAAGCAAGTTAGTTAGGAAGAAAGGGAGTGAGTGAGTGAGTGAGTGAGTAAGTAAGTAAGTTAGTTAGGAAGAAAGGGAGTGAGTGAGTGAGTGAGTAAGTAAGTTAGTTAGTTAGGAAGAAAGGGAGTGAGTGAGTGAGTGAGTGAGTGAGTGAGTGAGTGAGTGAGTAAGTAAGTTAGTTAGTTAGGAAGAAAGGGAGTGAGTGAGTAAGTAAGTTAGTTAGTTAGGAAGAAAGGGAGTGAGTGAGTGAGTGAGTAAGTTAGTTAGTTAGGAAGAAAGAGAGTGAGTGAGTGAGTGAGTGAGTGAGTGAGTAAGTAAGTAAGTTAGTTAGGAAGAAAGGGAGTGAGTGAGTGAGTGAGTGAGTAAGTAAGTAAGTAAGTTAGTTAGGAAGAAAGGGAGTGAGTGAGTGAGTGAGTGAGTGAGTGAGTAAGTAAGTAAGTTAGTTAGTTAGGAAGAAAGGGAGTGAGTGAGTGAGTGAGTGAGTGAGTGAGTAAGTAAGTTAGTTAGGAAGAAAGGGAGTGAGTGAGTGAGTGAGTGAGTGAGTGAGTGAGTAAGTTAGTTAGGAAGAAAGGGAGTGAGTGAGTGAGTGAGTGAGTGAGTAAGTAAGTAAGTTAGTTAGGAAGAAAGGGAGTGAGTGAGTGAGTGAGTAAGTAAGTTAGTTAGGAAGAAAGGGAGTGAGTGAGTGAGTGAGTAAGTAAGTTAGTTAGGAAGAAAGGGAGTGAGTGAGTGAGTGAGTGAGTGAGTAAGTAAGTAAGTTAGTTAGGAAGAAAGGGAGTGAGTGAGTGAGTGAGTGAGTGAGTGAGTAAGTAAGTAAGTTAGTTAGGAAGAAAGGGAGTGAGTGAGTGAGTGAGTGAGTGAGTGAGTAAGTAAGTAAGTAAGTTAGTTAGGAAGAAAGGGAGTGAGTGAGTGAGTGAGTAAGTAAGTTAGTTAGGAAGAAAGGGAGTGAGTGAGTGAGTGAGTAAGTAAGTTAGTTAGGAAGAAAGGGAGTGAGTGAGTGAGTGAGTGAGTGAGTAAGTAAGTAAGTAAGTTAGTTAGGAAGAAAGGGAGTGAGTGAGTGAGTGAGTGAGTGAGTAAGTAAGTAAGTTAGTTAGGAAGAAAGGGAGTGAGTGAGTGAGTGAGTGAGTAAGTAAGTTAGTTAGGAAGAAAGGGAGTGAGTGAGTGAGTGAGTGAGTGAGTGAGTAAGTAAGTAAGTTAGTTAGGAAGAAAGGGAGTGAGTGAGTGAGTAAGTAAGTTAGTTAGGAAGAAAGTGAGTGAGTGAGTGAGTGAGTGAGTGAGTAAGTAAGTAAGTAAGTTAGTTAGGAAGAAACGGAGTGAGTGAGTGAGTGAGTGAGTGAGTGAGTGAGTAAGTAAGTAAGTTAGTTAGGAAGAAAGGGAGTGAGTGAGTGAGTGAGTGAGTGAGTAAGTAAGTAAGTAAGTTAGTTAGGAAGAAAGGGAGTGAGTGAGTGAGTGAGTGAGTAAGTAAGTTAGTTAGGAAGAAAGGGAGTGAGTGACTGAGTGAGTAAGTAAGTAAGTTAGTTAGGAAGAAAGGGAGTGAGTGAGTGAGTGAGTGAGTAAGTAAGTAAGTTAGTTAGGAAGAAAGGGAGTGAGTGAGTGAGTGAGTAAGTAAGTAAGTTAGTTAGGAAGAAAGGGAGTGAGTGAGTGAGTGAGTAAGTAAGTTAGTTAGGAAGAAAGGGAGTGAGTGAGTGAGTGAGTAAGTAAGTAAGTTAGTTAGGAAGAAAGGGAGTGAGTGAGTGAGTGAGTAAGTAAGTAAGTTAGTTAGGAAGAAAGGGAGTGAGTGAGTGAGTGAGTGAGTAAGTAAGTAAGTTAGTTAGGAAGAAAGGGAGTGAGTGAGTGAGTGAGTGAGTGAGTGAGTAAGTAAGTAAGTTAGTTAGGAAGAAAGGGAGTGAGTGAGTGAGTGAGTAAATAAGTTAGTTAGTTAGGAAGAAAGTGAGTGAGTGAGTGAGTGAGTGAGTGAGTAAGTAAGTTAGTTAGGAAGAAAGGGAGTGAGTGAGTGAGTGAGTGAGTGAGTAAGTAAGTAAGTAAGTTAGTTAGGAAGAAAGGGAGTGAGTGAGTGAGTGAGTAAGTAAGTAAGTTAGTTAGGAAGAAAGGGAGTGAGTGAGTGAGTGAGTAAGTAAGTAAGTTAGTTAGGAAGAAAGGGAGTGAGTGAGTGAGTGAGTAAGTAAGTAAGTTAGTTAGGAAGAAAGGGAGTGAGTGAGTGAGTGAGTGAGTGAGTGAGTGAGTGAGTGAGTAAGTAAGTTAGTTAGGAAGAAAGGGAGTGAGTGAGTGAGTGAGTGAGTGAGTGAGTAAGTAAGTAAGTTAGTTAGGAAGAAAGGGAGTGAGTGAGTGAGTGAGTGAGTGAGTGAGTAAATAAGTAAGTTAGTTAGGAAGAAAGGGAGTGAGTGAGTGAGTGAGTGAGTGAGTGAGTAAGTAAGTAAATTAATTAGGAAGAAAGGGAGTGAGTGAGTGAGTGAGTGAGTAAGTAAGTAAGTTAGTTAGGAAGAAAGGGAGTGAGTGAGTGAGTGAGTGAGTGAGTGAGTAAGTAAGTTAGTTAGGAAGAAAGGGAGTGAGTGAGTGAGTGAGTGAGTGAGTGAGTGAGTGAGTAAGTAAGTAAGTTAGTTAGGAAGAAAGGGAGTGAGTGAGTGAGTGAGTGAGTGAGTGAGTAAGTAAGTTAGTTAGGAAGAAAGGGAGTGAGTGAGTGAGTGAGTGAGTGAGTGAGTAAGTAAGTAAGTTAGTTAGGAAGAAAGGGAGTGAGTGAGTGAGTGAGTGAGTGAGTAAGTAAGTAAATTAATTAGGAAGAAAGGGAGTGAGTGAGTGAGTGAGCGAGCGAGCGAATATATAAGTAGGTTAGTAAGGGCGTTAGTAGTCTGCCGGCGTCAACCCATCGATAATGACCTGAGAGAATTCTGTATTGTGTGAGAACCTATACAAATTAGCCAACCACCCACACACACAAACGACAGCCACGCCTTCTCTCTCTCTCTCTCTCTCTCTCTCTCTCTCTCTCTCTCTCTCTCTCTCTCTCTCTCTCTCTCTCTCTCTCTCAACCGCCACCCGACATCTTTAACACCGCGGAAATAACTAATTATTTCAGAACAGTTAACACGAATCCATGTCTACTTTATACGGCTGTATAAATAAGTGGGTATACCGTTAGAACATTCGTGAATACATAAAACACTTACTTAAACACTACTATCACCACCACCACCACCACCACCACTACTACTACTACCACCACCACCACAACAACAACAACAACAACAACAACAACAACATTACCTTGGCGTGTAGTCGAGGAAGCTGAGCCCCGAGCGGACCTGTCTGTACTCGATGCCGCTCCACCTCCACCGTGTCCAGCGTGTTGTTGAAGTACCGGGTGAAGCGAAGGGCTTGGCGTCCACCCGGCAGGTCAGGCCTCGCCCCCCGCCACCACCACGCTCTAAGGTCCGTCCATGCACACTGGCAGGTCTGGAAGGGCGGGGGAGGTGTCAGGAGAGAGGAGGGTAGAGATGGACGCGGATGGAGCAGGACATGATTTACATAGATTTACATAGAAAATCAGACCACACAGACCCCATGGTCCAGACTTGGTGGTCTGTCCTTAAACCTAAGTGATTTTACATTAATCAGAAGACTCCAAAACGTTGCATTTCTATTCTAGTTGATATTAAGTTGAAGGAAGTGACGGTCGAGCTTATTTTTGAAGGAGTCAATCGTGTTACACTGGACCACTGATAGTGGAAGCTTATTCCATTCTCGCACTACAACGTTGGTGAAGAAAAATTTGGTGCAGTCTGAATTTACTTGTCTACATCTGAGTTTTACGCCATTGTTCCTCGTGCGCAAAGTGTCATCGATCATAAACAATGTTGATCTGTCTACATTCGTGAAACCATTAAGTATTTTAAAACATTCGATCAGTTTTCCTCGGAGGCGACGTTTCTCAAGAGAGAACATGTTAAGGGTAGAAAGCCTTTCTTCGTAGGATTTGTTGCGCAAGGAAGGGATAATTTTCGTTGCCCGACGCTGAACACCTTCTAATTTAGCAATATCCTTTGCATGGTGGGGAGACCAAAACTGTACCGCATATTCCAAGTGGGGTCTGACTAAACTGTTGTAGAGCGGGAGTATTACATCTTTATTCTTGAATAAAAAGTTTCTTTTAATGAAGCCCAACATTCTGTTCGCTTTATTTGCTGCATCGACGCATTGCTGTGAGAATTTGAGGTTTGACGCGATTTTGACCCCCAAGTCTTTGACGCATTGAACGCTTTTGAGTTTAACGCCGCGCATTTCGTATTCGAACTTCTTATTCCTCGTTCCAACTTGAAGGACCTGGCACTTGTCTACGTTAAAGGGCATCTCCCATCTATCCGACCAAGCTGAAATTTTGTGCAAATCCTCTTGGAGGCTTTGCCTGTCTTCGTCAGTGAGAACCGAGTTACCAATCTTTGTGTCGTCGGCAAATTTACTAATGCGGTTATTGAGTCCAACATCCACGTCGTTGATGTAAATAATGAAGAGCACTGGGCCAAGGACCGAGCCCTGAGGGACGCCACTAGTGACAGGCGCCCACTCTGAGTTAAATCCGTCAATCACTACTCTTTGTTGTCTGTTGCTCAACCAATTCGCGATCCATTGGTTTACTTGACCGTCAATACCTATTTGCTTTAATTTGTAAAGTAATTTATGATGCGGGACTTTATCAAACGCTTTCTGGAGATCAAGATAGACTACGTCCAGTGATTTGGTTACGTCATAAACAGTGAAGAGGTCGTTATAAAAGGTTAATAGGTTTGATAGGCAGGATCTTTTGTTACGGAAGCCATGTTGTGAGTCCCCAATCAATGAGTGGCTTTCAAGGTAACTCACAATTTTGTCTCTAATTATGCCCTCAAGTAGCTTACCTACAACCGAAGTTAGACTAATGGGCCTGTAATTACCTGGTACTTTTTTGTCTCCTTTCTTGAAAATCGGTGTCACGTTAGCCTTTTTCCAATCTGAAGGGACGATGCCTTGTCGCAAGGACATATTGAATACGGTTGTGAGGGAGGAGAGTATTTCGCTCTTTGTTTCTTTCAGCAGAGTTGGATATACTTTGTCAGGTCCAGGACTTTTATTTGTTTTAAGTGAATGGAGAGCTTTAAGGACTTCATCGGTTGTTATTTCAAAATTAGGCAATGCATGCTCGAGATTTACAATAGTACTGGTGTTGGTGGTAGCGAGAGGAAGACTGTTAGTATTAAACACCGAGGAAAAGTAATTGTTTAAGAGGTTTGCAATGTGTTGGCTGTCAGTCACTAGTGCACCGTCGCTGTTTGTTAAAGGTCCAATACCACTTTTGATCGCCTTTCTGTTGTTTATGTAACTGAAGAAAGATTTCGGATTATTTTTACAGTTGGCTGCAACTAGTCTTTTTACTCGTCGCCTGGCATCATTATAAAGTCTAATGTTTTCGGGCGTGCTTTGTTCTTTCTTTAACATGTAAAACAATTTTCTCTCATTGACTGATTGTTTAATTTCTCTATTAAACCACGGTGGGCTTTTATTAGTGTTAATTCGCTTCTCGCACAAGGGGACGAATGTGTTCTGCTGAGTGAGTAAGTGATTTTTAAGGCTTAGCCAGGCTTCCTCTACGTTGCCGTCATCTGATAGTTGTATTTCTGTTAGTTTTTGTCGGATTTCTACGAAGTTATGTTGAAATTGGGCACCTTTACTTTATTTTCAGTCACTGATGATTGAGCTTTAATGTCGACGCGCACTAATTTATGATCACAAGAACCGAGGTGTTCTCCTACCGTGACACTACTGACTAGGTTATCTTGGGTCGTTATAACAAGGTCGAGTATATTATTTTGTCGAGTTGGCTCAGAAACCATTTGGCTTAGATAATTTTCTTCTAGAAATTCGATCATTCTATGTGAAGGAGCTTTGAGACTCCTTGGCGTATACTGTTAGGTCTGAAAGGCGGGGGATGTGTCAGGAGAGAGGAAGGTAGAGATGGACGCGGATGGAGCAGGAGATGAAGAAGCTTTGAGACTCCATGGCGTATACTGTTAGGTCTGGAAGGGCAGGGGATGTGTCAGGAGAGAGGAAGGTAGAGATGGACGCGGATGGAACAGGAGATGAAGAAGCTTTGAGACTCCTTGGCGTATACTGTTAGGTCTGGAAGGGCGGGGGATGCGTCAGGAGAGAGGAAGGTAGAGATGGAAGCGGATGGAGCAGGAGATGAAGAAGCTCTGGGACTCCTTGGCGTATACTGTTAGGTCTGGAAGGGCGGGGGATGCGTCAGGAGAGAGGAAGGTAGAGATGGAAGCGGATGGAGCAGGAGATGAAGAAGCTGTTAGGTCTGAAAGGCGGGGGATGTGTCAGGAGAGAGGAAGGTAGAGATGGACGCGGATGGAACAGGAGATGAAGAGGCTTTGAGACTCCTTGGCGTATACTGTTAGGTCTGGACGGGCGGGGGAGGCGTCAGGAGAGAGGAAGGTAGAGATGGAAGCGGATGGAGCAGGAGATGAAGAAGCTCTGGGACTCCTTGGCGTATACTGTTAGGTCTGGAAGGGCGGGGGAGGCGTAAGAAGAGGGCTGGATAGATATGATACCAGATAGAGCGAGGAATGAAGAAGCTCTGAGACTCCTTGGCGTATACTGTTAGGTCTGTAGGGGCGGGGGAGGCGTAAGGAGAGGGCTGGATAGATATGATACCAGATAGGGCGAGGAATGAGGAAGCTCTATGACTCCTTGGCGTATACTGTTAGGTCTGTAGGGGCGGGGGAGGCGTAAGGAGAGGGCTGGATAGATATGATACCAGATAGGGCGAGGAATGAAGAAGCTCTGAGACTCCTTGGCGTATACTGTTAGGTCTGTAGGGGCGGGGGAGGCGTAAGAAGAGGGCTGGATAGATATGATACCAGATAGGGCGAGGAATGAGGAAGCTCTGAGACTCCTTGGCGTATACTGTTAGGTCTGTAGGGGCGGGGGAGGCGTAAGGAGAGAGCAAGATAGATATGATACCAGATAGGGCGAGGAAAAACCTCGCTGATGCAGAGCGCAAACACAGGCAGGATAGTTGTAAATATTTATAGCCGTGTAGACACCATGAATTATGATGAGTGAGGTTAGGTTACGCTACGCAAGGCTTATCATTATATTATTATTATTATTATTATTATTATTATTATTATTATTATTATTATTATTATTATTATTATTATTTAACACTGGGTAATTGTTAGTGGCGGAAAAGTACAAATTATGCTTAGTTAGGTTAGGTTAGGCAAGTCTTCTTCTTCTTCTTCTTCTTCTTCTTCTTATTCTTATTATTATTGTTATTATTATTATTATTATTATTATTATTATTATTATTATTATTATTATTATTATTATTATTATTATTATTATTATTATTATTATTATCATTATTATTATTATTATTATTATCATTTAACACCAGGTAATTTGTAGTGGCGGAAAAGTACAAATTATGCTTAGTTAGGTTAGGTTAGGCAAGTCTTCTTCTTCTTCTTATTATTATTATTATTATTATTATTGTTATTATTGTTATTATTATTATTATTATTATTATTATTATTATTATTATTATTATTATTATTATTATTATTATCATTTAACACCAGGTAATTTGTAGTGGCGGAAAAGTACGAGGTTACGTTCTGCAAGTCTTTTTCTTCTTCTTCTTCTTCTTCTTCTTATTATTATTATTATTATTATTATTATTATTATTATTATTATTATTATTATTATTATTATTATTATTATTATTATTATTATTATTATTATTATTATTATTATTATTATTATCATTATTATCATTATTATTATTATTATTATTATTATTATTATTATTATTATCATTATTATTATTATTATTATTATTATCATTTAACACCAGGTAATTTGTAGTGGCGGAAAAGTACGAGGTTACGTTCTGTAAGTCTTTTTCTTCTTCTTCTTCTTCTTCTTCTTCATCTTCTTCTTCTTCTTCTTCTTCTTCTTCTTCTTCTTCTTATTATTATTATTATTATTATTATTATTATTATTATTATTATTATTATTATTATTATTATCATTTAACACTGGGTAATTGGCAGTGACGGAAAAGTATGCTTAGCTGGGTTAGGTTACGCAAGTTTTCTTCTTCTTTTTATTATCATTTAACACGGAGTAATTGGTAGTGGCGGAAAGGTACAACTTATGCTTAGTTAGGGCATTGCACTGGTTAAAATTACACTGCTTTCTTTCCCTTTGATTATTTTCCTATAAACACTTCACTATTTATTTCCCGATCCATACCTATATCTAACCTTTATTTACACCTTTCTTTTGCATTCGCATTAACTAAACCACAAGGCTGGGTTAGATTAGATTGTGTTCTTATTCCAATCTATTACTAACTAATCATTTTTTCCCCTATTTTTCTAGGTATTTCTTTCATTAACTTCTATGCTCGTCTTTTTGGTACTTTTCTTATTCCAATCTGTAACTAACTAATCTATTCTTTGATCCTTATTTTTCTAGTTATTTCTTTTATTGACCTTTGTGCTCGTATTTTTAGTGCTTTTTTATTCCAAGTTATAACTAACTAATCTTTTATTCGTTCCTAATATTTTCTAGTTATTTTTTTTCATTAACTTTTATGCTTGTCTTTTTTAGTGCTTTTCCTATTCCAGTCTATAACTAACTAATCTATTTTTCTTTCCTTATATTTTCTAGTTATTTATTTTTATTAACTTGTGTGCTCGTCTTTTTGGTACTTTTCTTATTCCAATTTATAATTAACTAACCTATTCTTTCCTTATTTGGTATTTGTTTTTATTATTTCTGTGCTTGTATTTTTGGTGCTTTTCTTATTCCAATTTATAACTAACTCATCTATTCTTCCCTTATTTTTCCAGGTATTTCTTTTCATTAACTTCTATTCCTGTCTTTTTGGTACTTTTCTTATTCCAATTTATAACTAAGTAATCTATTCTTCGTTCCTTATATTTTCTAGTCATTTCTTTTTATTAACTTGTATGCCTGTCTTTTTGGTGGTGTTCTTATTGCAATCTATAACTAACTAATCTATTCTTCGTTCCTTAAATTTTTCAGGTATTTATCTATTAATTTGCATGCTGTCTTGTTTGTGCTTTTCTTATTCCAATGTATAACTAACTAATCTATTCTGGGTTCCTTGTTTTTCTATTTTTTTATATTTTATTTACTTCTATGCCTATCTTTTTTAGTGCTTTTATTATTCCAATTTATAACTAACTAATCAATTTTTCTTTCCTTATATTTTCTAGTTATTTCTTTTCATTAACTTCTATGCTCGTCTTTTTTGGTGCTTTTCTTATTCCAATTTATAAGTAAAGAATCTATTCTTCTTTCCATATTTTTCTATTTATTTCTTTTTATTAACTTCTATGCTCGTCTTTTTGGTACTTTTCTTTATCCCAATCTATAACTAACTAATCTATTCTTCGTTCCTTATTTTTCTACTTATTTCTTTTCATTAACTTGTATACTTGTTTTTTTTGTGCTTTTCTTATTCCATTTATAAGTAACTAATTTATTCGTCTTTCCATATTTTTCTATTTACTTCTTTTCATTAACTTCTATGCTCGTCTTTTTAGTTCTTTTCTTTATTCCAATCTATAACTAACTAATCTATTCTTCGTTCCTTATTTTTTATTTTTTTTTATTAACCTCAGTGCTCGTCTTTTTAGTGCTGTTCTTATTCCAATCTATAACTAACTAATCTATTCTTCTTTCCTTATTTTTCTAGTTATATCTTTTCATTAACTTCTATACTCGTCTTTTTGGTGCTTTTCTTATTTCAGTCTATAACTAAGAAATCTATTCTTTCCTTATTTTTTTGAGGTATTTATTTTCATTAACCCCTATGCTTGTCTTTTTGGTACTTTTGTTATTCCAATCTACAACTAACTAATCTATTCTTTGTTCCTTATATTTTCTAGTCATTTCTTTTTATTAACTTGTATGCTATCTTTTTGGTGCTTTTCTTATCCAATCTATAACTAACTTATCTAATTTTCTTTCATTATATTTTCTAGTTATTTATTTTCATTAACTTGTATGTTTGTCTATTTTGGTGCTTTTTCTTATTCCAATCTATAAATAACTAATCTATGCTTTTCATATTTTTCAGATATTTCTCCTTATTAATTCGTATGCTCGTCTTTGGGGTACTTTTCTTATTCCAGTCGATAACTAACTAATCTATTATTTCCTTATATTTTCTAGTTATTGCATTTCATTAACTTCTATGCTCATTTTTTTGGTTCTTTTCTTATTCCAATTTATAACTAACTAATCTATTCTTCGTTCCTTATATTTTCTAGCTATTTATTTTTATTAACTTGAATGCTTGTCATTTTTGGTGCTTTTCTTATTCCAATCTATAACTAACTAATCTATTTTTCTTTCCCTATATATTCTAGTTATTTCTTTTCATTAACTTCTATGCCTGTCTTTTTGGTACTTTTCTTATTCCAATCTATAACTAACTAATCTATTTTTCTTTCCTTATATTTTCTAGTTTTTTTCTTTTCATTAACTTCTATGCTTTTCTTTTTTAGTGCTTTTCTTATTCCAATTTATAAGTAACTAATCTATTCTTCGTTCCTTATTTTCGAGATATCTCTTTTATTAACTTCTATGATTGTCTTTTTTAGTACTTTTCTGATTCCAGTCTATAACAAACTAATCTATTTCTCTTTCCTTGTATTTTTTCTAGTTATTTCTTTTTATTAACTTCTATGCTTGTCTTTTTGGTGCTGTTTTTACTCCAATCTATAACAAACTAATCTATTTTTCGTTCCTTATATTTTCTAGTCATTTCTTTTTATTAACTTCTATGCCTGTCTTTTTGGTGCTGTTCTTATTGCAATCTATAAATATATAATCTATTCTTCTTCCTTTTTTTCTATTTATTTATTTTCACTAACTTGTATGTGTGTCTTTTTTTGGTGTTTTTTCTTATTCCCATCTATAAATAAATAATCTATTCTTTCCTTATTTTTCAAGATATTTCTTTTTATTAATTTGTATGCTCGTCTTTTGGGTACTTTTCTTATTCCAATCAATAACTAACGAATGTATTTTTTTTCCTTATATTTTCTAGTTATTTCTTTTCATTAACTTCTATGCTCGTCTTTATTTGGTTCTTTTCTTATACCAATTCATAACTAACTAATCTATTCTTCGTTCCTTATTTTCGAAGTATTTCTTTTATTAACTTCTATGCTTGTTTTCTATAGTGCTTTTCTTATTCCAATTGATAACTAACTAATCTGTTTTCCTTTCCTTATATTTTTCTAGTTATTTCTTTTCATTAACTTGTATGCTTGTCTTTTTTGGTGCTTTTTTTATTACAATTCATAACTAACTAATCTATTCTTCTTTCCATATTTTTCTATTTAGTTCTTTTCATTAACTTCTGTGCTCGTTTTTTTAGTACTTTCCTTATTCGAATCTATAACTAATTAATCTATCCTTCGTTCCTCATATTTTCAAGGTATTTCTTTTTATTAACTTGTATGCTGTTCTTTTTCTGCTTTTCTTATTCCAATCTATAACTTACTAATCTATTCTTCTTTCCTTATTTTCCCAAGTATTTCTTTTTATTAACTTCTATGCTCGTGTTTTTGGTACTTTTCTTATTCCAATCTATAACTAAGTATTCTATCCTTCGTTCCTTATTTTTCTAGTTATTTCTTTTATTTACTTGTATGCTCGTCTTTTTGGTGCTTTTCTTATTCCAGACTATAACTAACTAATCTATTCTTCGTTTATTATATTTTCCAGGTATTTCTTTTTATTAACTTGTATGCTGTCTTTTTGTGCTTTTCTTATTCCAATAGATAACTAACTAATCTATTCTGCGTTCCTTATTTTTCTTCTAATTTTTTTTTAATAATTTGTATGCTTGTCTTTTTTGGTTCTTTTCTTATTCCAGTCTATAACTAACTAATCTTTCCTTCGTTCCTTTTATTTTCTAGTTATTTCTTTTTATGAACATGTATGCTCGTCTTTTTTGTGCTTTTCTTATTCCAACCTATAACTAACTAATCTATTCTTCGTTCTTTATATTTTTTAGTTATTTCTTTTCATTAACTTTTATGCTTATCTTTTTGGGGGCTTTTCTTATTCCAGTCTATAACTAACTAATCTATCCTTCGTTCCTTATTTTTCAAGTTATTTCTTTTTATTAACTTACATGCTTGTCTTCTTTAGGGCTTTTCTTATTCCAATTTATAACTAATGAATCTATTCTTTCCTTATTTTCCCAAGTATTTATTTTCATTAACTTCAATGTTAGTCTTTTTGGGTTCGCATGCCACCCCCGCCACCGGCTCCTACTTTCCCTCGCATGCCACCCCCGCCACCGGCTCCTACTTTCCCTCGCATGCCACCCCCGCCACCGGCTCCTACTTTCCCTCGCATGCCACCCCCGCCACCGGCTCCTACTTTCCCTCGCATGCCACCCCCGCCACCGGCTCCTACTTTCCCTCGCATGCCACCCCCGCCACCGCCTCCTACTTTCCCTCGCATGCCACCCCCGCCACCGCCTCCTACTTTCCCTCGCATGCCACCCCCGCCACCGGCTCCTACTTTCCCTCGCATGCCACCCCCGCCACCGGCTCCTACTTTCCCTCGCATGCCACCCCCACCACCGGCTCCTACTTTCCCTCGCATGCCATCCCAACCACCGGCTCCTACTTTCCCTCACCTTGCCCCCCCACCGCCTCCTACTTTCCCTCGCATGCCACCCCCACCACCGGCTCCTACTTTCCCTCGCATGCCACCCCCGCTACCGGCTCCTACTTTCCCTCGCATGCCACCCCCGCCACCGCCTCCTACTTTCCCTCGCATGCCACCCCCGCCACCGGCTCCTACTTTCCCTCGCATGCCACCCCCGCCACCGCCTCCTACTTTCCCTCGCACGCCACCCCTACCACCAACTCCTACTTTCCCTCGCATGCCACCCCTGCCACCGCCTCCTCCTTTCCCTCCACCGCCACCGCCTCACTCTTTCCCTCCTACTTTCCCTCTTGCCACCCCGCCACCGGCTCCTACTTTCCCTCGCATGCCACCCCCGCCACCTCCCTCCCTTTCCGCCACCATCCTACTTTCCCTCACCCTGCTCCTACTTTCCCTCACCACACTCCTCCTGTCATTCCACGCCACCCCGCCACCGCCTCCTACTGTCCCTCACTCACCCCACCACCACTTCCTCCTGTCATTCTGCCACCCCGCCACCACCTCCTCCTGTCATTCGCACCCCGCCACCACCTCCTGTCCCTCGAAGTCACCACCGCCACCACCTCCTCTTGTCATTCGCACGGCACCCCCGCCACCACCTCCTACTGTCCCTCGAAAGTCACCACCGCCACCACCTCCTCCTGTCATTCGCACGCCAGGCCCGCCACCGCCTCCTACTGTCCCTCGAAAGTCACCCCCGCCACCACCTCCTCCTGTCATTCGCACGGCACCCCCGCCACCACCTCCTACTGTCCCTCGAAAGTCACCCCCGCCACCACCTCCTCCTGTCATTCGCACGCCACCCCCGCCACCACTTCCTCCTGTCATTCGCACGCCACCCCCGCCACCACTTCCTCCTGTCATTCGCACGCCACCCCCGCCACCACTTCCTCCTGTCATTCGCACGCCACCCCCGCCACCACCTCCTACTGTCCCTCGAAAGTCACCACCGCCACCACCTCCTCCTGTCATTCGCACGCCACCCCCGCCACCACCTCCTACTGTCCCTCGAAAGTCACCACCGCCACCACCTCCTCGTGTCATTCGCACGGCACCCCCGCCACCGGCTCCTACTTTCTCTCGCATGCCACCCCCGCCACCGGCTCCTGTCATTCGCACGCCACCCCCGCCACCACCTCCTACTGTCCCTCGAAAGTCACCCCCGCCACCACTTCCTCCTGTCATTCGCACGCCACCCCCGCCACCACTTCCTCCTGTCATTCGCACGCCACCCCCGCCACCACCTCCTCCTGTCATTCGCACGCCACCCCCGCCACCACCTCCTACTGTCCCTCGAAAGTCACCCCCGCCACCACTTCCTCCTGTCATTCGCACGCCACCCCCGCCACCACCTCCTCCAGTCATTCGCACGCCACCCCCGCCACCTCCTACTGTCCCTCGAAAGTCACCACCGCCACCACCTCCTCCTGTCATTCGCACGCCACCCCCGCCACCACCTCCTACTGTCCCTCGAAAGTCACCCCCGCCACCGCCTCCTACTGTCCCTCGAAAGTCACCCCCGCCACCACTTCCTCCTGTCATTCGCACGCCACCCCCGCCACCACCTCCTACTGTCCCTCGAAAGTCACCCCCGCCACCACCTCCTCCTGTCATTCGCACGGCACCCCCGCCACCACTTCCTCCTGTCATTCGCAAGCCACCCCCGCCACCACCTCCTACTGTCCCTCGAAGTCACCCCGCCACCACCTCCTCCTGTCCGTCGCACGCCAGCCCCGCCACCGCCTCCTACTGTCCCTCGAACGTCACCCCCGCCACCACCTCCTCCTGTCATTCGCACGCCACCCCCGCCACCACCTCCTACTGTCCCTCGAAAGTCACCCCCGCCACCACCTCCTCCTGTCATTCGCACGCCACCCCCGCCACCACCTCCTACTGTCCCTCGAAAGTCACCCCCGCCACCACCTCCTCCTGTCATTCGCACGCCACCCCCGCCACCACTTCCTCCTGTCATTCGCACGCCACCCCCGCCACCACTTCCTCCTGTCATTCGCACGCCACCCCCGCCACCACTTCCTCCTGTCATTCGCACGCCACCCCCGCCACCACCTCCTACTGTCCCTCGAAAGTCACCACCGCCACCACCTCCTCGTGTCATTCGCACGGCACCCCCGCCACCACTTCCTCCTGTCATTCGAAAGCCACCCCCGCCACCACCTCCTCCTGTCATTCGCACGCCACCCCCGCCACCACCTCCTCCTGTCATTCGCACCCCACCACCACCTCCTCCTGTCATTCGCACGCCACCCCCGCCACCACTTCCTCCTGTCATTCGCACGTCAACCCCGCCACCACTTCCTCCTGTCATTCGCACGCCACCCCCGCCACCACCTCCTCCTGTCATTCGAACGCCACCCCCGCCACCACTTCCTCCTGTCATTCGCACGCCACCCCCGCCACCTCCTCCTGTCATTCGCACGCCACCCCCGCCACCACCTCCTACTGTCCCTCGAAAGTCACCCCGCCACCACCTCCTCCAGTCATTCCTTGCCACCCCCTACCACCTCCTCCTGTCATTCGCACGCCACCCCCGCCACCACCTCCTCCTGTCATTCACACGCCACCCCCGCCACCACCTCCTCCTGTCATTCGCACGCCAACCCCGCCACCACCTCCTCCTGTCATTCGCACGCCACCCCCGCCACCACCTCCTCCTGTCATTCGCACGCCACCCCCGCCACCACCTCCTCCTGTCATTCGCACGCCACCCCCGCCACCACCTCCTCCTGTCATTCGCACGCCACCCCCGCCACCACTTCCTCCTGTCATTCGCACGCCACCCCCGCCACCACCTCCTCCTGTCATTCGCACGCCACCCCCGCCACCACTTCCTCCTGTCATTCGCACGCCACCCCCGCCACCGCCTCCTTCTGTCCCTCGAACGTCAACCCCGCTACAGCCTCATACTGTCCCTCCTACGCCACCCCCGCCACCGCCTCCTCCTTTCCCTCCCACGCCACCCACGCTACCGCCTCCTACTGTCCCTCGAACGCCACCCCCGCAACCGCCTCCTCCTGCCCCTCGCACGCCAACCCGACCACCACCTCCTCCTGTTCCTCCCACCCCACCACCACCTCCTGTCCCTCATGCCACCCGCCACCACCTCTTCCTGTTCCTCCCGCCACCCCCGCCACCACTTCCTCCTGTCATTCGCACGCCACCCCCGCCATCACTTCCTCCTGTCCCTCCTACGCCACCCCCGCCACCGCCTCCTTCTGTCCCTCGAACGTCAACCCCGCCACCGCCTCCTTCTGTCCCTCGAACGTCAACCCCGCTACAGCCTCATACTGTCCCTCGCACGCAACCCACGCCACCGCTTCCTCCTTTCCCTCCCACGCCACCAACGCCAATGCCTCTTCCTGTTCCTCCCACGCCACCCCCGCCACCGCCTCCTCCTGTCCCTCGAACGCCACCCCCGCCACCGCCTCCTACTGTCCCTCGCACGCCAACCCCGCCACCGCCTCTTCCTGTCCCTCCTACGCCACCCCCGCCACTGCCTCCTACTGTCCCTCGCACGCCAACCCCGCCACCGCCTCTTCCTGTCCCTCCTACGCCACCCCCGCCACCGTCTCTTCCTGCCACTCGCACGCCACCTCCGCCACCGACTCCTTCTGTCCCTTGCACGCTACCCCCGCCACCGCCTCCTATTGTCCCTCGCACGCCACCCCCACCACCGCCTCCTCCTTCCCCTCGCACTCCATCCCCGCCACCGCCTCCTCCTTTCCCTCGCACGCCACCCCCACCACCGCCTCCTCCTTCCCCTCGCACTCCATCCCCGCCACCGCCTCCTCCTTTCCCTCACGCCACCCACCACCGCCTCCTCCTTCCCCTCGCCCGCCACCCCCGCCACCGCTTCCTCCTTTCCCTCGCATGCCACTTCTATCACCAACTCCTAATTTCCCTCGCATGCCACCCCCGCCACCGCCTCCTCCTTTCCCTCGCACGCCACCCCACCACCTCCTCTTTCCCCTGCCACCCCACCACCGCCTCCTACTTTCCCTCGCACGGCACCCCCGCCACCGCCTCCTACTTTCCCTCGCATGCCACCCCCGCCACCGGCTCCTACTTTCCCTCGCAAGCCACCCCCGCCACCCCCTCCTCCTGTCCCTCACCACCCGCCACCACCTCCTCCTTTCCCTCACACACCCCACCACCAGCTCCTACTTTCCTCTCGCCACCCCGCCACCACCTCCTCCTTTCCCTCGCACGCCACCCCGCCACCACCTCCTCCACTGTCCCTCAAAGTCACCCCGCCACCACCTCCTCCTGTCATTCACTGCCACCCCCACCACTTCCTCCTGTCATTCGCACGCCACCCCGCCACCTCCTCCTGTCATTCGCATGCCACCCCCGCCACCGCCTCCTACTGTCCCTCGAAAGTCACCCCCGCCACCACTTCCTCCTGTCATTCGCACGCCACCCCCGCCACCACCTCCTCCTGTCATTCGCACGCCACCCCCGCCACCACCTCCTACTGTCCCTCGAAAGTCACCCCCGCCACCACCTCCTCTTGTCATTCGCACGCCACCCCCGCCACCACCTCCTACTGTCCCTCGAAAGTCACCCCCGCCACCACCTCCTCCTGTCATTCGCACGCCATCCCCGCCACCACCTCCTACCGTCCCTCGAAAGTCACCCCGCCACCACTTCCTCCTGTCATTCGCACGCCACCCCCGCCACCACTTCCTCCTGTCCCTCACGCCACCCCACCACCACCTCCTCCTGTCATTCACACGCCACCCCGCCACCTCCTCCTGTCCCTCAAGTCACCCCGCCACCACCTCCTCCTGTCATTCGCACGCCACCCCCGCCACCACCTCCTCCTGTCATTCGCACGCCACCCACGCTACCGCCTCCTACTGTCCCTCGAAAGTCACCCCCGCCACCACCTCCTCCTGTCATTCACACGCCACCCCCGCCACCACCTCCTACTGTCCCTCGAACGTCACCCCCCACCACCTCCTCCTGTCATTCACGCCACCCCGCCACCGCCTCCTCCTGTCCCTCAGTCACCACCCCACCACCTCCTCCTGTCATTCGCACGCCACCCCGCCACCACCTCCTCCTGTCCCTCACGTCACCCCGCCACCACCTCCTCCTGTCATTCGCACGCCACCCCCGCCACCACCTCCTCCTGTCCCTCGCACGCCAACCCGACCACCACCTCCTCCTGTCATTCGCACGCCAAACCCCGCCATCACTTCCTCCTGTCATTCACGCCACCCCGCCACCACTTCCTCCTGTCATTCGCACGCCACCGCCACCACCTCCTCCTGTCATTCGCACGCCACCCCCACCACCTCCTCCTGTCCCTTCACCCCCGCCACCACCTCCTCTGTCATTCTCACGCCACCCCGCCACCACCTCCTCCTGTCATTCGCACGCCACCCCCACCACCTCCTCCTGTCATTCGCACGCCACCCCCGCCACCACCTCCTCCTGTCATTCGCACGCCACCCCCGCCACCACCTCCTACTGTCCCTCGCCACCCCACCACCTCCTCCTGTCATTCGCACGCCACCCCGCCACCACCTCCTCCTGTCATTCGCACCCCCCGCCACCACCTCCTCCTGTCATTCGCACGCCACCCCGCCACCACCTCCTCCTGTCATTCGCACGCCACCCCCGCCACCCCTTACTCCTGTCCATCGCACGCCACCCTCGCCACCACCTCCTCCTGTCATTCGCACGCCACCCCGCCACCGCCTCCTCCTGTCATTCACGCCACCCCCGCCACCACCTCCTCCTGTCATTCGCACGCCACCTCCGCCACCACCTCCTCCTGTCCCTCGTACGCCACCCCCGCCACCGCCTCCTGTCCCTCACGCCACCCCGCCACCACCTCCTCCTGTCCCTCGCACGCCACCCCGCCACCACCTCCTCCTGTCCCTCACGCCACCCCGCCACCGCCTCCTCCTGTCCCTCCCGCCACCCCGCCACCACCTCCTCCTGTCCCTCGCACGCCACCCCCACCACCTCCTCCTGTCCCTCCCGCCACCCCGCCACCGGCTCCTCCGGTCCCTCGCACGCCACCGCCACAGCCTCCTGTCCCTCACGCCACCCCGCCACCACCTCCTACTGTCCCTCACGCCACCCCGCAACCGCCTCCTCCTGTCCCTGCCACCCCACGCCCACCACCACCTCCTACTGTCCCTCGCACGCGAACCCCGCCACCGCCTCCTCCTTTCCCTCACGCCACCCCGCCACCAGCTCCCTACTTTCCCTCGCATGCCACCCACGCCACCGCCTCCTCCTTTCCCTCACCGCCACCCCCACCACCGCCTCCTCCTTCCCTCACGCCACCCCGCCACCGCCTCCTCCTTTCCCTCCCGCCACCCCGCCACCCTCCTCCTGTCCCTCGCACGCCACCCCACCACCTCCTCCTGTCCCTCTTGCCACCCCGCCACCAGCTCCCTGTCCCTCGCACCACCCCACCACCGCCTCACTTTCCCTCCTCCACCCACCACCGCTCCTCCTTTCCCTCGCACGCCACCCCGCCACCGCCTCCTACTTTCCCTCGCCGCCACCCCGCCACCGCCTCCTTTCCCTCACCACCCCGCCACCGCCTCCTCCTTTCCCTCACGCCACCCCACCACCGCCTCCTCCATTGTCCCTCGCACGCCACCCCGCCACCGCCTCCTGTCCCTCGCACGCCACCCGCCACCGCCTCCTCCTTTCCCTCTACGCCACCCCGCCACCGCCTCTTTCCCTCGCACGCCACCCGCCACCGCCTCTCCTTTCCCTCACGCCACCCCGCCACCGCCTCCTCCTGTCCCTCGCACGCCACCCCGCACTGCTCCTCCTGTCCCTCGCCACCCCGCCACCGCCTCCTCCTTCCCCTCGCCACCCCACCACCTCCTCCTTTCCCTCACGCCACCCCACCACCGCCTCCTCCTTTCCCTCACTCCACCCCGCCACCACCTCCTCCTTTCCCTCGCACCCCCGCCACCACCTCCTCCTTTCCCTCGCCACCCCCCCGCCACCACCTCCTCCTTTCCCTCACCACCCCCGCCACCGCCTCCTCCTTTCCCTCGCACCACCCCCCACCACCTCCTCCTTTCCCGCACGCCACCCCGCCACCTCCTCCTTTCCCTCACATGCCACCCCACCACCGCCTCCCTACTTTCCTCACGCCACCGCCACCACCTCCTACTTTCCCTCGCACGCCAACCCCGCCACCGCCTCCTACTTTCCCTCGCATGCCACCCCCGCCACCGCCTCCTACTTTCCCTCGCATGCCGCCACCGCCTCCTACTTTCCCTCGCACGCCACCCCCGCCACCGCCTCCTACTTTTCCTCGCATGCCACCCCCGCCACCGGCTCCTACTTTCCCTCACTTTACCCCCGCCACCACCGCCTCCTTCCCTCATGCCACCCCACCACCACCTCTCCTACTTTCCCCTGCCACCCCGCCACCGCCTCCTACTTTCCCTCGCATGCCACCCCCGCCACCGCCTCCTACTTTCCCTCGCATGCCACCCCCGCCACCGCCTCCTCCTTTCCCTCGCATGCCACCCACGCCACAGGCTCCTACTTTCCCCTCACCGCCACCCCCGCCACCGCCTCCTACTTTCCCTCTTTACGCCACCCCCGCCACCATTCCTCCTTTCCCTCGCCACCCCCACCGCTCCCTACTTTCCCTCGAGAAGTTACCCCACCACTTTTCACCTCCTCCTTTCCCTCACATGCCACCCCACCACCTCCCTCTTTCCCTCATGCCACCCCACCAGCTCCTACTTTCCCTCACGCCACCCCCCGCCACCAGCTCCTACTTTCCCTCGCATGCCACCCCACCTCCTCCCTTTCCCTCGCCACCCCGCCACCGGCTCCTACTTTCCCTCGCACGCCACCCCCAACACCACCTCCTACTTTCCCTCACCCACCCTCCACCTGCCTCCTTTCCCTTTTTCCACCGCCCACCGCCACCTCCTACTTTCCCTCGCAATTCTTTGCCACCCCGCCACCGCCTCCTACTTTCCCTCGCTAGCCACCCCCGCCACGCCTCCTTCTTTCCCTCGCCACCCTCACCCACCACCAGCTCCTACTTTCCCTCGCACCACCACCCCGCCACCACCTCCTCTTTCCCTCATGCCACCCTCACCTTTCCCGCTGCCCGCCACCAGCTCCTACTTTCCCTCATGCACCCCGCCACCACCTCCCCTTTCCCTCGCCACCCCGCCACCGCCCTCCTACTTTCCCTCGCACGCCACCCGCCACCGCCTCCTTTCCCTCACGCACCCGCCACCGCCTCCTCCTTTCCCTCGCACGCCACCCCGCCACCACCTCCCTTTCCCTCGCGCCACCCCGCCACCACCTCCCCTTCCCTCATACGCCACCCCGCCACCGCCTCCTACTTTCCCTCGCATACCACCGCCACCAGCCTCCTTTCCCTCGTGCCACCCACGCCACCGCCTCCTACTTTCCCTCGCGCCACCCCCGCCACCGCCTCCTACTTCCTCCTTTTGCCACCCTCGCCACCGCCCTCCACTTTCCCACGCCACCCACCACCGCCTCCTCCTACTTTCCCTCGCCAACCCCGCCACCGCCTCCTACTTTCCCTCGCAGTGCCACCCCACCACCTCCTACTTTCCCTCGCCACCCCGCCACCACCTCCTCCTTTCCCTCACCACCCCGCCACCGGCTCCTACTTTCCCTCACATGCCACCCCATACCACCTCCTACTTTCCCTCTCATGCCACCCCTACCACCGCCTCCTCCTTTCCCTTCCACCCCACCACCGGCTCCTACTTCCCTCACCTCACCCCGCCACCGCCTCCTCCTTTCCCTCACACGCCACCCCGCCACCACCTCCTACTTCCCCTCACACCCTCCACCACCACCGCTCCTCCTTTCCCTCACACGCCACCCCGCCACCAGCTCCTCCTTTCCCTCGCACGCCACCCCACCACCTCCTCCTACTTTCCCTCACGCCACCCCCGCCACCGCTCCTACTTTCCCTCTTGCCACCACCAGCTCCTCCTTTCCCTCGCACGCCACCCCACCACCTCCTCCTTCCTTCACCCCCACCACCGCCTCCTCCTTTCCCTCGCATGCCACCCCGCCACCACCTCCTCCTTTCCCTCTTTTACCACCCGCCACCTCCTCCTACTTTCCCTCGCCACCCCTCCCCCTCCCCCTCGCCTACCACCCCTACTTTCCGCCACCCCCGCCACCAACTCCTCTTTCCCTCGCACCCCACCCACCACTCCTCCTCCTTTCCCTCACGCCACCCCGCCACCACCTCCTACTTTCCCTCACAGCCACCCCGCCACCAGCTCCTCCTTTCCCTCACTGCCACCCCGCCACCACTTCCTCCTCCCTCACCTACCACCAACTCCTATTCCCTCGCACCCCCGCCGCCTCCTACTTTCCTCCCTTACCACCCCCACCACCTCCTACTTTCCCTCGCATGCCACCCCGCCACCTCCTCCTTTCCCTCGCACGCCACCCCACCACCACCTCCTACTTTCCCTCACCACCCCGCCACCACCTCCTCCTTTCCCTCATACCACCCGCCACCAGCTCCCTTTTCCCTCGCCACCCCAACCACCGCCTCCTACTTTCCCTCGCAAGCCACCCCCGCCACCGCCTCCTACTTTCCCTCGCATGCCACCCCCCGCCTCCTCCTTTACCTCACACGCCACCCTCGCCACCGGCTCCTAATTTCCCTAGCACCCACCCCGCCACCATCGCCTCCTCCTTTCCCTCGCCACACTACCCCCGTCCACCTACTTTCCCTCCCCACTTTCCCTCACGCCACCCCGCCACCTCCTACTTTCCCTCATGCCAACCCCCACCACCAGCTCCTACTTTCCCTCACTGCGCCACCCCCACCGCCTCCCTACTTTCCCTCAACCCCGCCACAGCTCCTCCTCTTCCCCTCAGCCACCCCTGCCACCGCCTCCTCCTTTCCCTCACCCACCGCCACCACCTCCTCCTTTCCCTCACTACCACCGCACCACCACCTACTTTCCCTCACGCCACCGCCTCCTCCTTTCCCTCACGCCACCCCGCCACCAGCTCCCTTCTTTCCGCCACCTCGCCACCACTTCCTCCTCCACCATTCGCCACCCCCGCCACCACTTCCTACTTTCCCTCGCCACCCCACCACCGCTCTCCTCCTTTCCCCTGCCACCCCCGCCACCTCCTCTTTCCCTCAAATTCACCCCGCCACCACCTCCTACTTTTCCTCGCATGCCACCCCACCCCACCTCCTGTCTTTCGCACCCTTCCCCGCCACCACCTCCTACTGTCATTCACCCCTTGCCACCAGCTCCTCTTTCCCTCATCCCCCCTTCTTTCCCGCCCGCCACCACTCCCCTGCACCCTCACCACCTACCACCACCTACTGTCCTAGAGGCCTTCCCACCACTCCTCCACTCCCTCTGTCCCTCACCCCCGCACCTCCTCCTTTCCCTCGCCACCCATACCACCTCCTACTTTCCCTCGCTCCACGTCTCCCAGCGCCGCTTCCTCCTGTCCCTCGCACGCCACCCCGCCCACCTTCTCTATCCCTCATCGCCCGCCACCGCGCCTCCTCCTGTCCCTCACCACCCGCTCCCTCCTTTCCCTCACCACGCCTGCCCGCCACCACCTTCTCTGTCCTCACCCCGCACCACCTCCTCCTGTCCCTCTTACTACCCCATACCACCTCCTCCTGTCCCTCCCACCCACCACCGCCCAGCTTCTGCTTTCCCTCGCATACCCCCGCCATCAGCTCCTCTTTCCCTCGCACGCCCCACCACCGCCTCCTCCACTGTCCCTCCCATGTTACCCCGCCACCAGCCTCCTACTTGTCCCTCGCACGCCACCCCGCCACCTCCTCCTGTCCCTCATACCACCTTCGCCACAACTCCTCTGTCCCTCAGACCCACCCCCATCGCCGCCGCCTTCACACACCAGTGTGCCTAACACCTCCCGCCACCATCCCTACTTTCCTCCTCCACCTGTCCCCTTACGTCTCCTGCTTTCCTCTCCACCCACTTTGGCTCCTACTTTCCTCTGCCTCCGCACGTCTCATCCACCACGCCTCCTCCTGTCCTCACACGTCTCCCCGCCACCTCCTATTGTCCTCACCCACCCCCACCGTCCTCCCACAACTTGTTCTGTTCTTCCTTTTCTCAAGTCTCCCCTTACCTCCTTTTCCCTCACCACCACCCGCCACCACTCCCACAACTTGTCCTTCCCCTGTCATCACGTAGTCTCCCCATACCCTCCTCCTGTTCCCTCACATGTCTCCCCGCCACCGCCTCCTCTTTCCCTCCCCTCCACCCCACACCTGCCACACGTCTTCCCTACCTGCCCTTTGTCCTTACCCACGCCTCCCCCCTCACTTTTTCCGATAGTTAACCAAAGGTCAGCCTCCTCCCTTTCCCCTCACGCCACCCCACAGTCCGCCTCCTCCCCTACACCCATCCCACCCCAGACCAAGGTCAGCATCGCACCTTTAAGGCGCGTCAGCATCCCACCCGGCAATTAAGCGTCAGCATCCCCAGACAGGCAAGGTCAGCATCCCACCCAGACAGTTCAGCCACGGTCAGCATGCCACCAGACAGTTAAGCCAGGTCAGCATCCCAGACAGTTAAGCCAGGTCAGCATCCCACCCTGACAGTTAAGCCAAGGTCAGCATCCCACCCAGATAATTAAGCCAAGGTCAGCATCGCACCTGGACATATAAGCCAAGATCAGCATCCCACCCAGACAGTTAAGCCAAGGTCAGAATCTCACCCAGACAGTTAAGCCAATGTCAGCATCCCACCCAGACAGTTAAGCCAAGGTCAGCATCCCACCCAGACAGATAAGCCAAGGTCAGCATCCCACCCCGACAGTTAAGCCAAGGTCAGCATCCCACCCAGACAGTTAAGCCAAGGTCAGCATCCCACCCAGACAGATAAGCCAAGGTCAGCATCCCACCCAGACAGTTAAGCCAAGGTCAGCATCCCACCCAGACAGATAAGCCAAGGTCAGCATCCAACCCAGACAGTTAAGCCAAGGTCAGCATCCCACCCAGACAATTAAGCCAAGGTCAGCATCCCACCCAGACAGTTAAGCCAAGGTCAGCATCCCACCCAGACAGTTAAGTCAAGGTCAGCATCCCACCCAGACAGTTAAGCTAAGGTCAACATCCCACCCAGACAGTTAAGCCAAGGTCAGCATCCCACCCAGACAGTTAAGCCAAGGTCAGCATCCCACCCAGACAGTTAAGCCAAGGTCAGCATCCCACCCAGACAGTTAAGCCAAGGTCAGCATCCCGCCAAGACAGTTAAGCCAAGGTAAGCATCCCACCCAGACAGTTAAGCCAAGGTCAGCATCCCACCCAGACAGTTAAGCCAAGGTCAGGATCCCACCCAGACAGTTAAGCCAAGGTCAGCATCCTACCAAGACAGATAAGCTAAGGTCAGCATCCCACCCAGACAGTTAAGCCAAGGTCAGCATCCCACCCAGACAACGGAGCCAAGGTCAGCATCACACCCAGACAATTAAGCCAAGGTCAGCATCCTACCCAGACAGTTAAGTCAAGGTCAGCATCCCACCCAGACAGTTAAGCAAAGGTCAGCATCCCACCCAGACAGTTAAGCCAAGGTCAGCATCCCACCCAGACAGTTAAGCCAAGGTCAGCATCCCACCCAGACAGTTAAGCCAAGGTCAGCATCCCACCCAGACAGTTAAGCCAAGGTCAGCATCCCACCCAGACAGTTAAGCCAAGGTCAGCATTCCGCCAAGACAGTTAAGCCAAGGTCAGCATCCCACCTAGACAATTAAGCTAAGGTCAGCATCCTACCCAGACAGTTAAGCCAAGGGCAGCATCCCACCTTCTTCATCTTTTACATATTCCTTGTCTTCTTTTTCTTCTCGTATATTCTCGTCTTTTTCTTTGTCTTCAATGTCTTCTTCTTTTTGTCGTCTTCTTCATCTTCGTCTTCATCTTCGTCTTCTTTTTCGTCTTCTTCTTCGAGTTCTTCTTCTTCTTCCTCTTCGTCTTTTTCTTCGTCTTCTTCTTCGAGCTCTTCTTCTTCGTGTTCATCTTTTTCTTCGTCTCCGTCGTCTTCTTCTTGGTTTTCTTCTTCTTTGTCGTCTTCTTCGTCGTCTTCTTCGTCGTCGTCTTCTTCGTCGTCTTCTTCTTTCGTCGTCGTATTCGTCTCCTTTTTCGTTTTCGTCGTCGTATTCGTCTCCTTTTTCGTTTTCGTCGTCGTATTCGTCTCCTTTTTCGTTTTCGTCTTCTTTTTCATCTTATGCTTCGTCTTCTTCTTCGTCGTCGTCCTCTTCTTCGTCGTCTTCGTCTCCTTCTTCGTTTTCGTCTTCTTCTTCGTCTTCTTCGTCTTCTTCTACGTCTTCGTCTTCTTCGTCGTCTTCCTCGTCTTCCTCGTCTTCTTCGTCTTCGTCTTCGTCTTCGTCTTCTTCGTCTTCTTCTTCGTCGTCTTCTTCGTCTTCGTCTTCTTCTTCTTCTTCTTCGTCTCTTTCTTCGTCTTCTTCTTCGTCCTCTTCGTCTTCTTCTTCTCCGTCTTCTTCTTCTTCTTCTTCTTCTTCTTCTTCTTCTTCTTCTTCGTCGTCTTCCTCGTCTTCTTCTTCGTCTTCGTTTTCTTCGTCTTCTTCGTCTTTTTCTTTTTCGTCGTCTTCTCTGTCTTTTCCTCGTCTTCTTCGTCTTCTTCGTTTTCTTCGTCTTCGTCTTCCTCTTCGTCTTCTTCGTCTTCGTCTTCTTCTTCGTCTTCTTCGTTTTCTTCGTCGTCTTCTTTTTCATCTTCGTCTTCTTCTTCGTCGTCTTCTTCTTCGTCGCCTTCTTCTTCGTCTTCGTCTTCTTCTTCGTCGTCTTCTTCTTCGTCGTCTTCTTTTTCCTCGTCGTCTTCATTCTCTTCTTCTTCGTCTTCTTCTTTGTCTTCTTCGTCGTCTTTTTCGTCTTCTTCGTCTTCTTCGATATTTTTTTTTGCTCTGGTCGAGTTGGTTCCTATTATTTTTTTTTGTCTTATATTTTTGGGGGATTCTTTGCTCTGGTTGTTGTTGTTGTTTTTGTTTTTTTTTGCTCTGAACTTTTTTTTTTTTTTTTTTGCTCTGGTCGTGCTGAATTTTTTTCTTGTTTTTTTTCCTCTGGTCGTGTTATTTTTTTTTTTTTTGGTCTGGTCGTGTTGTTTTATTTGTATTTTTAATTTATCGCTCTGGTCGTGTTGTTGTTTATTTTTGTTTTGTTTTTTGCTCTGGTCGTGTTAATTTTTTTTTTTTTGCTCGTCTGTTTTTATTTTATTTTCTTTCCTCTTGTCGGTTTTTTTTTTATTTGCTCGGGTCGTTTTTTTTTTTTTTTGCTCTGGTCGTTTTTTTTTTTTTTTTCTCTGGTCGTGTTGTTTTTTTGTTTCATTTTTTGCTCTGGTCGCGTTTTTTTTGTTGTTTTTTCTCAGGTCGCGTTTTATTTTTGTTTTTTTTGCTCTGGTCGTGTTTAATTATATATATATTTTTTTTTGCTCTAGTCGTTGTTGTTTTTTGTTTGTTTTTTTGCTCTGGTCGTTGTTATTATTTTTTTTTTTTTGCACTGGTCGCGTTGTATTTTTTTTTCTTTTTGCTCTGGTCGTTTTTTTTATTTTTTTTGGTCCGGTCGTGGTTTATTATTTTTTGTTTGTTTTTTGCTCTGATCGTGTTGTTCCTGTTTTTTTTTTTGTTTTTTTGTTTTTGCTCTGGCCGTTTTTTTTTATTTTTTTTTTGCTCTGGTTGTGTTTTTTTTTTTTTTTTGCTCTCGTCGTGTTGTTTAATTTATATATTTTATTATTTTTGCTTTGGTGTTTTTTTTTTTTTGCTCTGGTCGTATTTTTTTTTTGTTTTTTTGCTCTGGTCGTGTTGTTTATTTTTGCTTTTGTTTTTTGCTCTGGTCGTTTTTTTTGTTTGTTTGTTTGTTTGTTTTGCTTTGGTCGTTTTTTTTTTTTTGGCTCTGGTGGTGTTTTTAATTTTTTTTTTTTCCTCTGGTCGTGTTTATTTTTTTTTCTCTGGTGGTTTTATTTTTTTTTTTCTTTGCTCTGGTCTTTTTTTTTTTTTTTGCTCTGGTTGTGTATTTATTTTTGTTTTGTTTTTCTCTGGTCGTTTTTTTTTTTTGCTCTGGTCATGTATATTTTTTTTTTGCTCTGGTCGTGTTTTTTATTTGTTTTTTTTGCTTTGGTTTTTTTTTTTTTTTTGCTTTGGTCTTTTTTTTATGCTCTGGTCGTATTTTTTTTTCTCTGATCGTTTTTTTTTTTTGCTCTGGTCGTATTTTTTTCTCTGGTCGTGTTGTTTTTATAATTTTTATTTTTTTGCTCTGGTCGTGTTTTTTTTTTTTTTTGCTCTGGTCGCGTTTTTTTTTTGCTCTGGTTGTTTTTGTTTTTTTTTTGCTCTGTTCGTGAATTTTTTTTTTTGCTCTGGTCTTTTTTTTTTTTTTTTTTGCTCTGGTCGTGTTTTTTCTTTTTTTTCTCCTCTGGTAGTGTTTTTTTTCTCTCTGGTCGTGTATTTTCGTTTTTGTTTTTTTTTGTTTTGGTCTTTTTTTTTTTCTTTTTTTTTTCTCTGGTCGTATTTTTATTTTTTTTCCTCTGATCGTGTTATTTTTTCTCTGGTCATGTGTTTTTTCTTTTGCTCGTGTATTTATTTATTTTTTGCTCTGGTCGTGTTATTTTTTTTTTTTTGCTGTTTTTTTTTTTTTTTGCTCTGGTCGTGTTTTTATTTTTGCTCTGGTCGTGTTTTTTTTGTTTTTTGTTTTTTGCTCTGGTGTTTTTTTTTGTATTTTTTTTGCTCTGGTCGTTTTTTTTATTTTTTTTTGCTCTGGTCGTGTTTTTTTTTCTCTGGTCGTGTTGTTTTTATAATTTTTAATTTTTTGCTCTGGTCATTTATTTTTTTTTTTTTTTTTGCTCTGGTCGCGTTTTTTTTTTTTGCTGTTTTTTTTTATTTTTTGCTCTGTTCGTGTATTATTTTTTTTGCTCTGGTCGTTTTTTTTTTCTCCCTGGTCGTGTATTTTTTTTTGTTTATTTTTTTTTGTTTTGGTCTTTTTTTTGTTTTTTTTTCTCTGGTCGTATTTTTTTTTTTTTGCTCTGGTCTTTTTTTTTTCTCTGGTCATGTTTTTTTTCTTTTGCTCGTTTTTTTTTCTCTGGTGGTTTTTTTTTTTTTGCTCTGGTGTTTTTTTTTTTGTTTTTTTGCTCCTGTCGTGTTTTATTTATTGTTGTTTTTTGCTCAGGTGTTTTTTTTTTTTTCTCTTGTCGGGTTTTATTTTTTTTTATTTGCTCGAGTCGTTATTTTTTTTCTTTTGTCGTTTTTTTTTGTCTGCTTTGGTTGTGTTTATTTTTTTTTTGCTCTGGTCTTTTTTTTTTTACTCTGGTCGTGTTGTTATTTTTGTTTGTTTTTTGTTTCTGGTCGTGTTTTTTTTTTGTTTTGTTTTTTTTGCTCTCGTCGTGTTGTTAATTTTATTTTATTTTTTTGCTTTGGTCGTGTTTTTTTTTTTTTTTTGTTCTGGTCTTTTTTTTTTTTTGCTCTGGTTGTGTTTTTTTTTGTTTTGTTTTTCTCTGGTCGTGTTTTTTTTTTTTGCTCTGGCCGTGTTTTTTTTTTTTTTTTTCCTTTGGTGGTTTTTTTTTTTTTCTCTTTTTTTTTTTTGCTCTGGTCGTTATTTTTTTTTTGTCTGCTCTGGTCTCTCTTTTTTTTTGCTCTGGTCGTTTTATTTTTTTTTGTCTGCTCTGGTCTTTATTTATTATTTTTTTGCTCTGGTCTTTTTTTTTTTTTTTGCTCTGGTCGCGTTTATTTTTTTTTTTTTTCTCTGGTTGTTTTTTTTTTTTGCTCTGGTCGTTTTTTTTTTTTTGTTTCTTCTGGTCGTGTTTTTTTTTTTGCTTTGGTCTTTTTTTTTTTGGTCTGGTGTGTTTTTTTTTTTTTTTTTTGTGCTATGGTTTATTTTTTTTTTTTGCTCTGGTGGTTTTTTTTTTTTTGCTCTGGTCTTTTTTTTTTTTTTTTTTGCTCTGGTAGTGTTTTATTTTATTTTTTTCTCTGGTCGTGTTTTTTTAATTTTTTATTTGGCTCGGGTCGTATTGTTTTTTTATTTTTTTTGGTTTTTTTGCTCTGGTCGTGTTTCTTTTTTTGGTTTTTCGTTTTTGCTCTGGTGGTTTTTTTTCTTTTTTTGCTCTGGTCGTTATTTATTTTTTTTGCTCGCTTTTTATTTTTATTTTTTCTCTGGTCTTTTATTTTTTTTTTTTTGCTCTGGTCGTATTTTTTTTTTTTTTTTTTATGGTCTTTTTTTTTTTTTTTTTTGCTCTGGTCTTTTTTTTTTTTTTGCTCTTGTCTTTTTTTTTTTTTTTGGCTCTGGTCGTGTTATTTTTTTTTTTTTTTTTTTTATTTATTTTTTTTTGCTCTGGTTGTTGTTTTTTTGCTCTGGTCGTGTTTTTTTTTTTTTTTTATGGTGTGGTGTTTTTTTTTTTTTTTTTTTTTTTTTTGGTCTTTTTTTTTTTTTTTCTCATGTCGGTTTTTTTTTTTGGAAATGGTGGTGTGTTTTTTTTTTTTTTTTTTTTAGGGGGGGGTTTTTTTTTTTTTTTTTTTTTGTTTTTTTTTTTTTTTTGTTCTGGTCTTTTCTTTTTTTTTTTGCTCTGGTCGTTATTTATATTTTTGCTCATTTTCTTTTTCTTTTTCTTGCTCTGGTCGTTTTTATTTATTTTTTTTTTTGCTCTGGCCGTTTTTTTTTTTTTGTTTTTATTTTTATTTTTTTGCTCTGGTCGTGTTATTTTTTTCGTTTTTGCTCTCAGGTTTTTTTTTTTTTTTTTTTTGCTTTGGTCGTGTTTTATTTTTATTTTTTGCTCTGGTTGTTTTATGTGGTCGTTTTTTTTTTTTTGCTCTGGTCGTTTTTTTTTTTTTTTGCTCTGGTCGTGTTTTTTTTTTTTGCTCTGGTCTCTTTTTTTTTAATTTTTTGCTCTGGTCTTTTTTTTTTTTTTTCTGGTTTTTTTTTTTTTTTCTCTGGTGGTATTGTTTTTTTTGGTTTTTTTTTTTTTTTTTCTCTGGTCGTGTTTTTTTTTTTTTTTTGGTCGTGTTTTTTTTTTTTTTTTTTTTTGCTCTCGTCGTGTTTTTTTTTTTTTTTTTGCTCTGGTCGTGTTTTTTTTTTTTTTTTGTTCTGGACTTTTTTTTTTTTTTGCTCTGGTCTTTTTTTTTTTTTGCTCTGGTCGTGTTTTTTTTTTTGCTTGGTTGTTTTTTATTTATTTTTTTTTGCTCTGGTTGTTGTTTTTTTGCTCTGGTCGTGTGTTTTTTTTTTTTTGTTGGTCGTTTTTTTTTTTTTGTTTTTTTTTTTTTTTTTTTTTTTTTGTTTTGGTCGTGTAATTTTTTTTTTTTTTTTTTGGTGTGGTCGTGGTGTTTTTTTTTTTTTTTATTTTTTTGGTCTGGTGGTTATTTTTTTTTTTTTTTTTTTTTGCTCTGGTCGCTTTTTTTTTGCTCTGGCCGTTTTTTGTTTTTTATTTTTATTTTTTCTCTGGTCTTTTATTTATTTTTTTTTTTCGTTTTTGCTCTGGTGTTGTTTTTTTCTTTTTTTGCTCTGGTAGTGTTTTTTATTTTATATTTTTTATTTTTGCTCTGGTCGTGTTTTTTTTTTTTGGCTCTGGTCGTTATTTATTTATTTTTTGTTTTTTTTGTTTTTTTGCTCTGGTCGTTTTATTTATTTATATTTTTTTGCTCTGGTCGGGTTAATTTTTTTTTTTGCTCTGGTCTTTTTTTATAATTTTTTTGCTCTGGTCGTGTTTTTTATTTATTTTTGTTTTTCTGGTCTTTTTTTTTTTGCTCTGGTCGTGTTTTTCTGTTTTGTTTTTCTGGTCTCTTTTTTTTTTTTTTTTTTTTTTGCTCTGGTGTTTTTTTTTTTTTTTTGCTCTGGTCGTGTTTTTTAAATTTTTTTTGCTCTGGTCGTGTTTTTTTTTTTTTGGTCTGGTGGTGTTTTTTTTTTTTTTTTTTTGGTGTGTTTTTTTTTTTATTTTTTTTTTTTTTTTTTTGCTCTGGTCGTTTTTTTTTTTTTTTTTTTTTGGTCTGGTCGTTTTTTTTTTTTTTTTTTTTTTTTTTTTGCTCTGGTCGTTTTTTTTTTTGTTTTTTTTTTTTTTTTTTGCTCTGGTGGTTTTTTTTTTTTTTTTTTTTTGGTCCGGTCGTTTTTATTTTTTTTTGCTCTTGTCTTGTTTTTTTTCTCGACGGGGTCGTGTTTTTTTTTTTTTTTTGTTCTGGTCGTGTTTTTTTTTTTCTGGTCGCGTTTTTTTTTTTTTTTTTTGCTCTGGTCGTGTTTTTTTTTTGTTTTTGCTCTGGTCGTGTATTTTTTTTTTTTTGCTCTGATCGTTTATATTTGTTTTTTTGCTCGTCGAAATTTTTTTTTTTTTTTTTTTTTTTGCTCTGGTCGTGTTGTTTGTTTCCTTTTTGCTCTCGTCGTGTTTTTTATTTTATATTATTTTAATTTTTTTGCTCTGGTCGTGTTATTTTTTTTTTGCTCTGGTATTTTTTTTTGCAGGTTTTTTTTTTTTTTGCTCTGGTCGTTTTTTTTGCTCTGGTCGTTTTTTTTTGTTTTTTTTTCTCTGGTCGTATTTTATTTTTTTTTGCTCTGTTCGTGTTTTTTTTTTTTTTGCTCTGGTCATGTTTTTTTTTTTGCTCTGGTTGTTTTTTTTTTTTTGTCTCGTTTCGTTTTATTTTTTTTTTTTTTTTTTGCCGTCGTTTTTTTTTTTTTTTGCTCTGGTCGTGTTTTTTTTTTTTTTTTTTTTGCGATGGTCTTTTTTTTTTTGCTGTGGTCTTTTTTTTTTTTTGCTCTGGTTGTGTTTTTTTTGTTTTGTTTTTCTCTGGTCGTGTTTTTTTTTTTTTTTTGTTGGGGGGTTTATTTTTTTTTTTTTTTGTTGTGTTTTTTTTTTTTTTTTTTTTTTTTTTTTTTTTTTTTGTTTGTTCTTTTTTTTGTGTTTTTTTTTTTGCTTTTTTTTTTTTTTTGCTCTGGTCGTTTTTTTTTTTTTTTCTCTGGTCGTGTTTTTTTTTCTGGTCTTTTTTTTATATTTTTTTTGTTCTGGGCGTGTTTTTTTTTCTGGTCTTTTTTTTTGCTCTGGTCGTGTTTTTCTTTGTTTTGTTTCTCTAATCTTTTTTTTTTGCTCTGGTCGTGTTTTTTTTTATTTTTGCTCTGGTGTTTTTTTTTTTTTGTTTTTTTGCTCTGGTCGTGTTTTTTTTTTTTTTTGCTCTGGTCGTGTTTTTTTTGTTTTGTTTTTTGCTCTGGTGTTTTTTTAATTGTTTATTTTTTTTGCTTTTGTCGTTTTTTTTTTTTTTTGCTCTGGTCGTGTTTTTTTTCTCTGGTCGTGTTGTTTTTTTAATATTTATTTTTTTGCTCTGGTCGTGTTTTTATTTTTTTGCTCTGGTCGCGTTTTTTTTTTTTTTTGCTCTGGTGTTTTGTTTTTTTTTCGTGTATTTTGTTTTGCTCTGGTCGTGTATTTTTTTTGCTCTGGTCGTGTTTTTTCTTTTTTTTCCTCTGGTTTTTTTTTCTCTGGTCGTTTTTTTTTTTTTCGGGTCTTTTTTTTTTTCTCTGGTCGTGTATTTTTTTTTTTTTTTTTTTTTTTTGTTTTTATTTTTTTATTTTTTTTTCTCTGGTCGTTTTTTTTTTTTTACTCTGGTCGTTTTTTTTATTTTATTATTTTTGCTCTGGTCGTTATTTGTTTTTTGTTCTTGTTTTTTTTATTTTTTTGCTCTGGTCGCGGATTTTTTTTTTTTTTTTTTTTTGTATTGTTTTTTTTTTTTTTTTTTTTTTTTTTTTTTTTTTGCTCTGGTTTATTTGTTTCGTTTTTTTGCTCTTGTCGTGTTTTTTTTTTTTTTTGCTCTGGTCGTGTATTTTTTTTTTGTTTTTGCTTTTTTTTTCTCCGGTCGTTTTTTTTTTGCTCTGGTCGTGTTTTTTTGCTCTGGTCGTGTTTTTTTTTTGCTCTGGTGTTGTTTTTTTTTTCGCTCTGGTCTCTTTTTTTTTTTTTTTTTTGCTCTGGTCGTGTTTTTTTTTGCTCTGGTCGTGTTTTTTTTTTTTTTTGCTCTGGTCGTGGTTTTTTTTTTTTTGCTCTCGTCTTTTTTAAATTTTTTTTTGCTCTGGTCGTTTTTTTTTTTCTGGGCGTGTTTTTTTTTTGCTCTGGTCGTATTTTTTTTTCTCTGGTCTTATTTTTTTTTCTCTGGTCGTGTTTTTTTTCTATTTTTTTGCTCTGGTCGTGTTTTTTTTTTTTGTTTTTTTTTTTTGCTCTGGTCGTTGTTTTTTTATTTTTGTTCTGGTGGTGTTTTTTTTGTCTGGTCGTTTTTTTTTTTTATTTTTTTTTTTTTTGCTCTGGTCGTTTTTTTTTTTTTTTGCTCTGGTCGCTTTTTTTTTTTTTTTTTTTGCTCTGGTGTTTTTTTTTTTTGCTCTGTTCGTGTATTTTGTTTTTGCTCTGGTCGTGTATTTTTTTTTTGCTCTGGTCGTGTTTTTTCTTTTTTTCTCCTCTGGTCGTTTTTTTTTTCTCCCTGGTCGTGTATTTTTTTTTCTCTGGTCGTATTTTTATTTATTTTTGCTCTGGTCGTGTTTTTTTTTCTCTGGTCATGTATTTTTTCATATGCTCGTGTTTTTTTTTTTGCTCTGGTCTTTATTTTTTTTGCTTTTTTTTCTCGTTTTTTTTCTCTGGTCGTGTTTTGCTTTTTTGTTGTTTTTTGCTCTGGTGTTTTTTTTATTTTTGTTTTTTTTTTTTGCTCTTGTCGGGTTTTATTTTTTATTTTCCTCGGGTCGTTATTTTTTTCTCTTGTCGTTTTTTTTGTCTGCTTTGGTTGTGTTTTTTTTTTTTTTGCTCTGGTCGTTTTTTTTTTTTACTCTGGTCGTGTTGTATTTTTTTTTGTTTTTTTGCTCTGGTCGTGTTATTTTTTTTTTTTGCTCTGGTCGCGTTTTTTTTTTTTTTTGCTCTGTTCGTATTTTTTTTTTTGTTCTGGTCGTTTTTTCTTTTTTTTGCTCTGATCGTGTTGTTGTTGTTTTTGTTTTGTTTTTTGTTTTTGGTCGTGTTTTTTTTTTTTTTTTTGCTCTCGTCGTGTTGTTTATTTAATATTTTTTTTGCTTTGGTCGTGTTTTTTGTTTTTTTGTTTTGTTCTGGTCTTTTTTTTTTTGCTCTGGTTGTTTTTTTTTTGTTTTGTTTTTCTCTGGTCGTTTTTTTTTATGCTCTGGTCGTGTATTTTATTTTTGCTCTGGTCGTTTTTTTTTTTTTTTTTGCTCTGGTCGTGTTTTTTTTTTGCTCTGGTCGCGTTTTTTTTTTTGCTCTGGTTTGTTTTTTTGTCTGTGGTGGTTTTTTTTTTTTGCTCTGGTCGTGTTTTTTTTTATTTTTGCTCTGGTCGTGTTTTTTTTTTTTTTGTGTGCTCTGGTCGCGTTTTTATTTATTTTTTTTTGCTCGTTTTTTTTTGTTTTTTTTTTGCTCTGGTCGTGCTTTTTTTTTTTTTTGCTCTGGTCGTGCTCTCTTTTTTTTTTTTGCTCTGGTCGTGTTTTTTCTTTTTTTTTTCTCCTCTGGTCGTGTTTTTTTCTCTCTCTCTGGTCGTGTATTTTTTTTTTCTGGTCGTGTTTTTTAGTTTTTTTTTCTCTGGTAGTTTTTTTTTCTTTTTTTCTCTGGTCGTATTTTTTTTTTTGTTATTGTTTTTGTTTTTTTTGCTCTGGTCGCGTATTTTTTTTTTTTTTTTGCTCTGGTCGTGTCGTTTTTTTTTTTTTTTGCTCTCGTCTTTTTTTTATTTTTTTTTGCTCTGGTCGTTTTATTTATTTATATTTTTTTGCTCTGGTAGTGTTTTTTTTTTAATTTATTTGGTCTGGTCGTGCTCTTTTTTTTTTTTTTTTTTGCTCTGGTCGTGTTTTTTTGTTTTGTTTTTTGCTCGTTTTTTTTTTTTTGCTCTGGACGTTTTTTTTTTTTGTTTTTTTGCTCTGGTCGTGTTTTTATTTTTTTGTTTTTCTGGTCTTTATTTTTTTTTTTTTGCTCTGGTCGTGTATTTTTTTTTTTTGCTCTGGAAGTTTTTTTATTTATTTTTTTTATTTTGCTCTGGTCGTATTTTTTTTTTTTTGCTCTGGTGTTTTTTGTTTTTTTCTCTGGTCTTTTTTTTGTTGTTTTTTGCTTGTCTTTTTTTTTTTTTGCTCTGGTCTTTTTTTTTTTTTTTTGCTCTGGTCGTGTTTTTCTTTGTTTTGTTTTTCTGGTCTTTTTTTTTTTGCTCTGGTCGTGTTTTTCTTTGTTTTGTTTTTCTAATCTTTTTTTTTGCTCTGGTCGTGTTTTTCTTTGTTTTGTTTTTCTGTTTTTTTTTTTTTTTTGCTCTGGTCGTGTTTTTTTTTTTTGCTGTTTTTTTTGTTTTGTTTTTTTGCTCTGGTCGTGTTTTTTTCTTTTTTTTGCTCTGGTCGCGTTTTTTGTTTTTTGCTTTTTGCTTTGGTTGTTGTTTATTTTTTGCTCTGGTCGTGTTTTTTTTTTTTTTCTCTGGTCGTGTTTTGTTTTGTTTTGCTTTTGCTCTGGTCGTGGTTTTTCTTTTTTTTTCTCCTCTGGTCGTTTTTTTTTCTCACTGGTCGTGTATTTTTTTTTCTGGTCGTTTTTTTTTCTCTGATCGTTTGTTTTTGTTTTTTGTTTTTGCTCTGGTCGTTTTTTTTTTCTTTTTGCTCTGGTCGTGTTTTTTTGTTTGTTTTTTTGCTCTGGTCGGTTTTTTTTTATTTTTTTTGCTCTGGTCGTTTTGTTTTTATTTATTTTTTTGCTCTGGTTGTTTTTTTTTTTTTTTTTTTTGCTCTGGTCGTGTTTTATTTTATTTTTATCTCTGGTCGTGTTTTTTTTTTTTTGCTCTGGTCGTGTTTTTTATTTATTGTTTTTTTTCTTTGCTCTGGTCGTCTTTTTGTTGTTGTTGTTGTTGTTGCTCTGGTCGTGTTTATTTATTTATTTATTTATTTTTTTTTTTGCTCTGGTCGTCTTTTTATTTTATTTTTTTTTGCTCTGGTCAAGTTGGTTTGTATTTTTTTGTTTTATCTTTTTTTTCGATTTTTTTTGCTCTGGTCGAGTTTATATATATATATATATATATATATATATATATATATATATATATATATATATATATATATATATATATATATATATATATATATATATATATATATATTTTTTTTTTTTACTATTTTTTATTACTTTTTCTTTGTCTCGGTGCTGAGTAGATTCTTTTTGTCTCTTTTTTTCTAAATGTTTTACCTTTTTTTCAATTTTCTCCTTTTTTGTTTCTTGATGCTGAGATGATTTTTATTTGAGATATTGCTTTTCTATTTTGGGGACTCTTCTTTTTACCATGCCGGGAAGGAGCACGCTGGAAACTCCTGCATGGAGGCCGACGCCTCGAGGCCCCGCTCATGCTGCTGAAGGATCGTCAAGAAGGGCGTGAAGCGCCTTTTCCTGAAGGGACCGCCACCCTCACGCTCCTCCCGCTCCCGCTGCTCCCGGTACCACGAGGCGATCAGGGATGCCGCTCGCCCCCCTGGCTGAGCAAGGCGACCCCCGAGGCTCTTGGTTCCGGTGACTGGATGGGCCATTCCTCTCTCTGGTATTTACACATAGGGCTCGATTCAACACATCACCTCGGATTCGAGTAAGCCGTTTTGGGGACCTTGGAGTTGACATTGCACCCCCCCGAGTCTAGAGCTGGTTGACCGCGCGGCCAATGACGACACACACAGAATGATGGTGATGCCGCACAATGTGGAACGTTTCTCTCTCTCTCTCTCTCTCTCTCTCTCTCTCTCTCTCTCTCTCTCTCTCAATCAATGTGTTACTCCCTTTCTGATTGCCACACCCACTCACTTGCTTGTCTTTTCGCTTGCTTGCGTGTGCTGCTTACACACACACACACACACACACACACACACACAATTCCTCGGATAATTGTGAACAGGAAGGACTCAAGACGCTGCTGCTGCCCCCTATGTCCCTGCCCCCTTCTTCTCCTCCTCCTCGTCTTGGTCTTAGAGAGGAGGTTGAAGGAGAAGGGGAAGTGAAACTCGTCAGGTTGAAAGGAGAAATGGAGGGATTAGGGCAGTGAAGGGGTTATGGGCAGATCAGGAAGAGGATGTGGATATGAAAGGGGTAAGGAATACAGGACGAGGAAAAGGAGGAGGAGGAGGAGGAAGAGGGGAGAGGGAGGAAAGCCCGGTAGGATCAGCTGGAGATAGGAAAGGTTAGGCTGTCTTAAAAGGCAGAGGGGAAGGATGACGTGAGGTAAGGGAATAGGAAGGATGAGGGGAGAGGGAATGGATGAAGATACGAAGAAGAGGAAGAGAAACTGCAAAGGAAAGAGGATGAATAGGAGCAGAGAGGAAAGGTAAACGTAAGGATAAAAGGAAGAGAAGTAAAATGAAGAGAAGAGGATGAGGAGAAGGAGGAGGAGGAGGAGGAAGAGGAGGAAGAGGAGGAAGAAGAGGATTTACATAGATTTACATAGAAAATCAGACCACACAGACCCCATGGTCCAGACTTGGTGGTCTGTCATTAAACCTAAGTGATTTTACATTAATCAGAAGACTCCAAAACGTTGCATTTCTACTCTAGTTGATATTAAGTTGAAGGAAGTGACGGTCGAGCTTATTTTTGAAGGAGTCAATCGTGTTACACTGGACCACTGATGGTGGAAGCTTATTCCATTCTCGCACTACAACGTTGGTGAAGAAAAATTTGGTGCAGTCTGAATTTACTTGTCTACATCTGAGTTTTACGCCATTGTTCCTCGTGCGCAAAGTGTCATCGATCATAAACAA
The DNA here is from genome assembly GCF_024679095.1 of Eriocheir sinensis. Lineage (NCBI taxonomy): Eukaryota > Metazoa > Arthropoda > Malacostraca > Decapoda > Varunidae > Eriocheir > Eriocheir sinensis. The sequence goes on along the minus strand of NW_026110388.1, from coordinate 49,981 downwards.
TGTTGATCTGTCTACATTCGTGAAACCATTAAGTATTTTAAAACATTTGATCAGTTTTCCTCGGAGGCGACGTTTCTCAAGAGAGAACATGTTAAGGGTAGAAAGCCTTTCTTCGTAGGATTTGTTGCGCAAGGAAGGGATCATTTTCGTTGCCCGACGCTGAACACCTTCTAATTTAGCAATATCCTTTGCATGGTGGGGAGACCAAAACTGTACCGCATATTCCGAGTGGGGTCTGACTAAACTGTTGTAGAGCGAGTATTACATCTTTATTCTTGAATACAAAGTTTCTTTTAATGAAGTCCAACATTCTGTTCGCTTTATTTGCTGCATCGATGCATTGCTGTGAGAATTTGAGGTTTGACGCGATTTTGACCCCCAAGTCCTTGACGCATTGAACGCTTTTGAGTTTAACGCCGCGCATTTCGTATTCGAACTTCTTATTTTTTGTTCCAATTTGAAGGACCTGGCACTTGTCTACGTTAAAGGGCATCTCCCATCTATCCGACCAAGCTGAAATTTTGTGCAAATCCTCTTGGAGGCTTTGCCTGTCTTCGTCAGTCAGAACCGAGTTACCAATCTTTGTGTCGTCTGCAAATTTACTAATGCGGTTATTGAGTCCAACATCCACGTCGTTGATGTATATAATGAAGAGCACTGGGCCAAGGACCGAGCCCTGAGGGACGCCACTAGTGACAGGCGCCCACTCTGAGTTAAATCCGTCAATCACTACTCTTTGTTGTCTGTTGCTCAACCAATTCGCGATCCATTGGTTTACTTGACCGTCAATACCTATTTGCTTTAATTTGTAAAGTAATTTATGATGCGGGACTTTGTCAAACGCTTTCTGGAAATCAAGATAGACTACGTCCAGTGATTTGGTTACGTCATAAACAGTGAGGAGGTCGTTATAAAAGGTTAATAGGTTTGATAGGCAGGATCTTTTGTTTCGGAAGCCATGTTGTGAGTCCCCAATCAATGAGTGGCTTTCAAGGTAACTCAATTTTGTCTCTAATTATGTCCTCAAGTAGCTTACCTACAACCGAAGTTAGACTAATGGGCCTGTAATTACCTGGTACTTTTTTGTCTCCTTTCTTAAAAATCGGTGTCACGTTAGCCTTTTTCCAATCTGAAGGGACGATGCCTTGTCGCAAGGACATATTGAATACGGTTGTGAGGGAGGAGAGTATTTCGGTCTTTGTTTCTTTCAGCAGAGTTGGATATACTTTGTCAGGTCCAGGACTTTTATTTGTTTTAAGTGATTTGAGGGCTTTAAGGACTTCATCGGGTTTTATTTCAAAGTTAGACAATGCATGCTCGGGATTTACATTAGTACAGGTGTTGGTGGTGGTGGCGGGAGGTTATTATTAAACACCGAGGAAAAGTAATTGTTTAATAGGTTTGCAACGTGTTGGCTGTCAGTCACTAGTGCACCGTCGCTGTTTGTTAAAGGTCCAATTCCACTTTTGATCGCCTTTCTGTTGTTTATGTAACTGAAGAAGGATTTCGGATTATTTTTACAGTTGGCTGCAATATTTTCTTCATATCTACGCTTTGCCTGACGCACTAATCTGTTAACTCGTCGCCTGGCATCATTGTAAAGTCTAATGTTTTCGGGCGTGCTTTGCTCTTTCTTTAACCTGTAAGACAATTTTCTCTCCTTGACTGAGTGTTTAATTTCGCTATTAAACCAAGGTGGACTTTTATTAGTGTTAATTCGCTTCTCGCACAAGGGGACAAATGTGTCCTGCTGAGTGAGTAAGTGATTTTTAAAGCTTAGCCAGGCGTCCTCTACATTGCCGTCATCTGATAGTTGCATATCTATTAGTTTTCGTCGGATTTCTACGAAGTTAGCTCTTTTGAAATTGGGCACCTTTACTTTATTTTCAGTCACCGATGTTTGAGCTCTAATGTCAACGCGCACTAGTTTATGATCGCAGGAACCGAGGTGTTCTCCTACCGTGACATTACTGACTAGGTTATCTTGGGTCGCTATAACAAGGTTAAGTATGTTATTTTGTCGAGTTGGTTCAGAAACCATTTGGCTTAGATAATTTTCCTCTAGAAATTCGATCATTCTGTGGGACTCACCTTCTGTACCCGACAGTGTCGCCCAGTCGATATGGGGGAGGTTAAAGTCTCTTAGTATCAGTGAGTCGCTGTTATTAAGTGACTGCCTTAAGACGCTGTACATTTCAAGATCGGCATCGAGTGATTGCCCCGGAGGCCTGTAAGTGACAGATATATTTAAGTTGACTTTTGCAGTGTTTACTCGCACGCACAAATGTTCAACGTTACTGTTTCTTGGTGTTTTGTCAGTGGGTTGCAAGTAGCTTTTGACAAAAAGGGCGACACCACCCCCTCTACGGTTTACACGATCATTGTTGAAGAAGCTGTAGCCATCTATGTTGTATTCGGAACTTAAATCAATATTTGTGGTGTCGATAAATGTTTCGGTTATAGCAATTACGTCAAAGTTTTCTGTCAGAGCAAGACATCGCAGTTCATCAAACTTGTTTCTTAGGCTACGCGCATTGAAACTAAGGACTCTTAGGTTATCTTGAAGCGTGGTAATAGAGGTGGTGGTACTGGCGGGTTCAATGTTACGAGTCTGTTGCGGTGTATGGTGTCTATTTACACGGGCCGGATGGAAGGACGTGGCTGAGAGTCGTTTTTTGTTGTTCGGGCGTTACGTACGGCGTTGTTGAGGAGCCTTCCGAATCTGGCTGCCCCGATGGGGGACAGGTGTATGCCGTCCCTTTGGAAAAGTTTACTCTGGCCGTAGAAATCGTTCCAGGCGTTAAAGAACTCGACGTCAAGCTCTCCGCAGAGAGTCTGCAGGCGGTTGTTGAGGCTGAAGGCCTTAGGTAGCAAGGTAGCAAGTTTACCTTAATTACAGAGATGACTTAATGAGCGAGATGAGTTGCCGAGGTGAGACACACTAGCAGGTGAGTGTTAATTAGGAGAGAGAGAGAGAGAGAGAGAGACTCAAGATAACATAACACTTAAAATAATATTCGGTAACTCTCTCTCTCTCTCTCTCTCTCTCTCTCTCTCTCTCTCTCTCTCTCTCTCTGTGTGTGTGTGTGTGTGTGTGTGTGTGTGTGTGTGTGTCTGTGTGTGTGTTAATTCCTTTTGATTTTTTCTAGGAATACACACACACACACACACACACACACACACAGGGCCGGATTTAGAGTTGTGGGGGACATGGGCACAGCATGTTGTGGGGGCCCAGTTTTCAGTCTGTAAAATGGCTTGTGGGGTGGGCAGTGAGCGAAATTTAAGCGATTTGGTTCAGTTGAGAGGGCTAGGGGGCGTTGTATTGGAATATTGTGAAATAATATAATAATACGTTGTATTTATATAATTCATAGCGCACACAGAGCCAGTAGAATAGATTAATTAACCCTAAAAACTAGAGGCTACTGTCAAGTGATCATGTCACCCTACCCCACCCAGTACAAATGACTAAGATCGAGGAAAACACATAAGTTTTGTGTTTCGTTTGTAAGGATTTCACAGGCGAGAAGTGGATTGGATGCTCTTTGTGTCCTGAATGGTGGCATGTGGAGTGTGCTCATTTGTCTGGAATTAAGCAATATACATAAAATTAACTGCATTTGCACCCCATGCCTCCATAACGCATCTCTGGCTACCAGCATTGTGGTAAAAATGGATGAATTCAACCAAGAATTATCTAAAGAACTATCTAGTGTTAAGGATCGATGAGGTTGAAGCAAGGGCTGAGAAGGTGCAGGAGGAGCTGGGATCAGTTGCTGACGCGGTTCGTGCAGACAAGGCAAATCTTAGTTGGGCTGAGGTGGCGAAGAGAGACAGGGAAGTCAGGAAGAATCTCTTGTTGTGGAAGCTTCTAACCAGGAAAAGAAGGCAACAGATATGAAGGATAAAGTCTCCCAGTCATTGAATGGCATTCACATAACTGATTCAAGATTCACAAATAGAGGTAATATTGTCATGAACTCTGACAATGAGAACACAAGGGATGAGGCTGCTCAACAATTGGTGTCTTAGTACCAAGAGTGTTGGAAAGATGAAACCAGAGATAATGATATGCAATGTTGAAAATGAGGAGTCCAAGGAAAAAATAAAGGAGGCCATCTTAGACCGCAATGAGTTCTTACACACAATTGAGGGTGTTGAGAATAAGATTGAGCTGTTTTTTAGTAAGCCTGCAGCTGGCGGCACAATGCACTACATTCTGAGGTGTGATCCAACTGTGAGAGAGCTGACTCACAAGAATCATGACAAGTTGAAATTAGAAAGGAGAATATAAACAGGAGAGACATATTCCGTGCAATTAGATGCTGTCAATGTCAGAGATACGGCCATTTTGAGGTCAACTGTACTGTTAAGAGCAATGGAAAGGCCCAAAAATGTTTCAAATGCACTGACGATCACAAATCGAAGGATTGCGTTGAAGGATTGTGTGAGGTACAAGAAGCCTGAAATCAACCACTCAGTGAATGACCAGTGTTGTGCAGTACTTCAAACCGAAATTGAGAGAATTCGTAACATTACCGATCATGGCTATTAATTAGTGTTTGTACTCAAAGACAAATTGTGTGTTAAATGTTTAGTGTGTTTGAAATAATTTAGTGTGAACCCAAACACGGCCAAGTGACTTTGATGATGCCAAGTTTTATCAAAGGGACATCAGTAGGCTATTCATGAAAGCAATCACGACTCACTCACTCACTACGACGTTGTGAATAAGTGCATCGGGGATTGTTATCGAGGCTAACATCGTAATTGTTGACGGCCCTCGCAGAGCCATGCACCAGCAGCGGAGCGGGGCCCTAAAACGTCATCAACGGTAAACGGTAAAGGGAAGAGAGAAGAGATTGAAATATTGAGAAAATGATAAAAAAAACATCGAATAAGTCAAAATGAGAAAAAAAAAAAAAAAAAGGATGAAAGAAAGAGTCTAAGGAAAATAAAAAGGAGGAAAGATACAAATTAAGAAAGGGAGGGAAGAAGGAAGGAAGGAAGGAAGGAGAATAAGATGGTTAATGGGATAAATAATTGAAGGAAGGATATTTAGAAAGGAAGACATGCGAATATGAATAACGTTCCTAGGAATGATGCAGAAAGAGAGGGAGAACAAAATATAGGTCACGACTATTTCATGAGCTTGTCTATAAGAGAGAACTAAAACGATGAATAACTGTGAGGTAAAGACAGTAAGGCGAGGAAAACAGGGATTTGTGTATCATGAGGTAGAGAGAGAAATGAGGAACAGCTGAGAGGATTAAAAGCTTATAAGAAGAGGAGGTGATGGTGGAGGAGGACGAGGAGGGGGAGGAGAAAAAATATTTACAAAAAATATGGGGAAGAGAAAGAAAAGGAAGGAAGGAAGGAAGGAAGGGAAGGAAAAGGAGGGAAAAGGAAGGAAAGGAAGGGAAGGAAGAAGAAAATAAGAAATATATATCTAAAATAAAGTTGATAGGGAGGAGAAGGAAGAGGAAGGAGGAAGGGAAATAAAATAAGAGGAGGGAGAGAAAAGGAAAAGGAAGGGAGATAAGTATGAAAGGAGGAAGGACAAAAGGAAGGAAAGGAGGAAGAAAGAAAGGAGGAAGGAAGGAAGAATAATAATAATAACAATAATAATAATAATAATAATAATAATAATAATAATAATAATAATAATAATAATAATAATAATAATAATAATAATAATAATAATAATAATAATAATAATAATAATAATAATAGTAATAATAATAATAATAATAATAATAATAATAATAATAATAATAATAATAATAATAATAATAATAATAATAATAATAATAATAATAATAATAATGTTAATAATAATAATAATAATAATAATAATAATAATAATAATAATAATAATAATAATAATAATAATAATAATAATAATAATAATAATAATAATAATAATAATAATAATAATAATAATAATAATAATAATAATAATAATAATAATAATAATAATAATAATAATAAATAATAATAATAATAATAATAATAATAATAATAATAATAATAATAATAATAATAATAATAATAATAATAATAATAATAATAATAATAATAATAATAATAATAATAATAATAATAATAATAATAATCTCTCTCTCTCTCTCTCTGTAAAAATAATCCGAAATCCTTCTTCAGTTACATAAACAACAGAAAGGCGATCAAAAGTGGCATTGGACCTTTAACAAACAGCGACGGTGCACTAGTGACTGACAACCAACACATTGCAAACCTCTTAAACAATTACTTTTCCACGGTGTTTAATACTAACAGTCTTCCTCTCGCTACCACCAACACCAGAACTATTGTAAATCTCGAGCATCCATTGGCTAATTTTGAAATAACAACCGATGAAGTCCTTAAAGCTCTCCATTCACTTAAAACAAATAAAAGTCCCGGACCCGACAAAGTATATCCCATACTGCTTAAAGAAAGAAAGTGCGAGATACTCTCCTCCCTCACTACCGTATTCAATATGTCCTTGCGACAAGGCATCGTCCCATCGGATTGGAAAAAGGCTAACGTGACACCGATTTTTAAGAAAGGAGACAAAAAAATACCAGGTAACTACCGACCCATTAGTCTAGCTTCAATTGTAGGTAAGTTACTCGAGAGCATAATTAGAGACAGAATTGTGAGTTACCTCGAAAGCCACTCATTAATTGGGGATTCACAACATGGCTTCCGTAACAAAAGATCCTGCCTGTCAAACCTACTGACCTTTTATAACGATCTCTTCTCAATTTATGACGTAACCAAATCAGTGGACGTAGTCTATCTTGATTTCCAGAAAGCGTTTGATAAAGTCCCACATCATAAATTACTTTATAAATTAAAGCAAATAGGCATTGACGGTCAAGTAAACCAATGGATCGCGAATTGGTTGAGCAACAGACAACAAAGAGTTGTTATTGACGGATTTAACTCAGAATGGGCGTCCCTCAGGGCTCGGTTCTTGGCCCAGTGCTCTTCATTATTTACATCAACGACGTGGATGTTGGACTCAATAATCGCATTAGTAAATTTGCAGACGACACAAAGATTGGTAACTCGGTTGTCACTGACGAAGACAGGCAAAGCCTCCAAGAGGATTTGCACAAAATTTCAGCTTGGTCGGATAAATGGGAGATGCCCTTAACGTAGACAAGTGCCAGGTCCTTCAAGTTGGAACAAAAAATAAGAAGTTCGATTACGAAATACGCGGCGTTAAACTCACAAGCGTTCAATGCGTTAAGGACCTGGGGATTAAAATCGCGCCAAACCTCAAATTCTCACATCAATGCATCGATGCAACACATAAAGCGAACAGAATGTAGGGCTTCATTAAAAAAAACTTTTTATTCAAGAATAAAGATGTAATACTTCCGCTCTACAATAGTTTAGTCAGACCCCACTTGGAATATGCGGTACAGTTTTGGTCTCCCCACCATGCAAAGGACATTGCTAAACTAGAAGGTGTTCAGCGTCGAGCAACAAAAATGATCCCTTCCTTGCGCAACAAATCTTACGAAGAAAGGCTTTCCACCCTTAACATGTTCTCTCTTGAGAAACGTCGCCTCCGAGGAAAACTGATCGAATGTTTTAAAATACTTAATGATTTCACGAATGTAGACAGAACAAAATTGTTTATGATCGATGACACTTTGCGAACGAGGAACAATGGCACAAAACTCAAATGTAGACAAGTAAATTCAGACTGCACCAAATTTTTCTTCACCAACGTTGTAGTGCGAGAATGGAATAAGCTCCCACCAACAGTGGTCTAGTGTAACACGATTGACTCCTTTAAAAACAAGCTCGACCGTCACTTCCTTGAACTTAATATTAACTAGAGTAGAAAAGCAACGTTTTGGAGCCATTTGATTAATGTAAAATCACTTAGGTTTAAGGACAGACCACCTAGTCTGGACCATGGGGTCTGTGTGGTCTGATTTTCTATGTAAATCTATGTAAATCTTTCTCTCTCTCGTAATCTCAACATGCAAGCCGAGATAAAGAGAAGCTGAACTTAACTTACTCCTGAGTCGCACAGAAAGAACACGAGAGGCGGAGGAACAGAATTAAAGAGCCAAGCAAGTGACTAATCTTGCGTGGCATTTCAGTCTCCGGGAACTCCGCCGCGCCAGGACTTTCCTCGCTGGAGACACACAGCGGCGGCGATTATGGCTTAAGCTGACTATGTAGAGAACTGGAGCGTGACGTTGTTCTAGTGTTTGGTGTGTCCTTGTTGTTGTTATTGTCGTTGTTGCTGTCTCTGTCTCTCTCTCACTCACTCGCACACGCACACACACACACACACACACACTCACACACACACACGCACATACACACACACACATAATTGCATTCAGTTTTCCTCATCCTGTATTTTTTTTTTTTTTTTTTTTTACGTTGTTGCCTATTGCGCCGGTAGGCATCTTCCAGGTGGGGCCTGATGGTCGGCCCAAGGCTTCTTCCAGGTGGGGCCTGATGGTCGGCCCAGCCCGTTCTGGCGCAGGCGAGTGTTTATAGTGGCGCCATCTTGCATTGGCTCATGCTGCCCCCCGGAACTCGTTCTTGATTCGCTTGGACGGCTTCCTCTAGAGTCCGGGTTGATGGGTGGTCTTCAGGACAGCATGTGGGTAGTTTTAAGCCACTCGGCGGTGACTGAAAAATCCGAGTGGTAGCGTGAGGATTCGAACCCGCGTCGTCCATCACGCGGCGAATGTGGGTCCAGTACGCTATCACTTCGGCCACCGCCTACCCAATTTCATACCATCTGGTTTTTTTTCCTCATATGCCGTTTTTTATCGTATGTGTTGTGTGTGTGTGTGTGTGTGTTTTCGCATACTTCTGAAATTACATTGGATAAAAGCGTTTAGAGAGGGATTGAAAGGGAAGGAGTACATGTAGCTTGACCAGCAATGAGAGAGAGAGAGAGAGAGAGAGAGAGAGAGAGAGAGAGAGAGAGAGAGAGAGAGAGAGAGAGAGAGAGAGAGAGAGAGAGAGAGAGAGAGAGAGAGAGAGAGAGAACATAAGAACATAAGAACGCAGGAGTCTGCAAGAGGCCGGTAGGCCTGTACGAGGCAGCTCCTTTGACCCTAAGCTCCCGTGTATCTAACCACACCTAATATCGCTGTCCATGAATTTATCTAGTCTATTTTTGAATGTGACAATTGTATTGGCACTCACCACATGACTGCTAAGCCTATTCCACTCATCCACCACCCTATTAGTAAACCAATTTTTGCCTATGTCCCTGTTGAATCTGAATTTATCCAGTTTAAACCCGTTACTTCGTGTCCTACCCGGTTCTCTTACCAACAAAACCTTATGAATGTCTCCCTTATTAAAGCCCTTCATCCATTTATAAACCTCGATCATGTCTCCACGCACCCTTCGCCTTTCTAGAGAATGCAAGTTTAACTGTTTGAGTCTTTCCTCGTATGGCAAGTTTCTCAACCCCTGAATCATCTTAGTCATCCTCCTCTGCACCGATTCTAACATTTTGATATCCATTCTATAGTAGGGTGACCAGAACTGAACCGCATAGTCAAGATGAGGTCTAACTAATGCTAAATATAGTTTGAGGAAGACTTCGGGGCTTCTGTTGCTTACGCTCCTTGAAATAAATCCCAGTACCCTATTAGCTCGATTTCCAGCTTGAATGCATTGTGCCCTTGGACGGAGATCAGAGCTCACTAAGACCCCTAAATCCCTCTCGCACCCAGACCTACTTATGAGAGTGTCATTTAACAATAGTTATGTGAGGGGTTGTTCCTACCTACACTCAGAATACTGCACTTCCCTACATTGAACTCCATCTGCCATTTATCCGCCCAGTCATATAATCTGTTGAGTTCACCTTGGAGAATACTAGCGTCCTGATCCGACTCAATTACTCTACCGATCTTGGTATCATCTGCAAATTTACTAACATCACTACTAATTCCTGTATCTAAGTCATTGATATAAATAATAAACAAAAGTGGACCTAATACCGAGCCCTGTGGACCCCACTCGTAACTTATCCCCAGTCAGATTTTTTACCATTGATTTGCACTCTTTGCTTCCTATTGCTAAGCCACGCCTTGACCCAGTTCAAAACTTTACCCTCTACTCCGTGAGCCTGTAATTTAAGCAACAGTCGTTGGTGAGGAACTTTGTCAAACGCTTTACTAAAATCAAGATAGATTACATCATAATTTTCATCTCTGTCAACCGCCTCAAATACTTTATTGTAGAAGGACAAGAGATTGGTGAGGCATGACCTACCTTTCGTGAACCCATGCTGCGAGTCGTGAATTAAGCTATGTTTCTAAATGGTCCGGAATGTTCCTGGCTATTATGGACTCCAGCATCTTCCCTATAACCGATGTTAAGCTAATTGGGCGATAGTTTGAAGCAACTGACCTGTCCCCCTTTTTAAAAATCGGCGTCACATTAGCTACTTTCCATAGGCTCGGCACATAGCCAGTATTAACCGACATCTTAAAGATGTCGGTTAGTGGGTCACTGATTATATCACCTAGCTCCTTTAATACCCTCGGAAATATCCCGTCAGGACCTGGCGACTTGTTCTTCTTAAGCTTATCTATCTCATCCTGAACTACTTGCCTGGTAATGATTATATCCCTCAATTTATCGCCATCCCCGTCCTCGTACACCTGAACTCTTTCCGGTATAGTCGTTCGATCCTCCTGTGTGAATACTGAAAGGAAGTAGTCGTTCAACAATGTGCTCATATTTTCGTAATTTTCTACTAGCTCCCCTGTGTTTGATTTCAGCGGTCCAATTTTCTCCCGTGTTTTTGTTCTATACATCTGAAAGAAGCCCTTAGGATTACTTTTCGCCTCATTTGCTACTTTGATCTCATAGTTCTTTTTTGCTATCCTGGTGTTTTTCTTAACTAATCTAGATAGTTCGACGTACCGGCCCCTGAGATGTGTTTCCCCATTCTCTATTTTCTGATAAATTCCCTTCTTTAACCCAATCACGTGTTTTAGTCCACGAGTCATCCACTTAGGATCATTGTTTTCTTTTCTAAGTGTTCGCTGTGGTATATGCTGTTCTTGCCCCTCTACTATTACTCTAACTAAATTATTGTAAGACATTTCTACCTGGTTCTCCTGGCTCTCCAATCCGCAGTTCTGGCCCTCATGAATCCCTAAATTATCCCAGTTTACCCCTTAAAGATGTCTTCGAAGCCCCTCGTAGTTTGCTCTTCTAAAATCTGGCACTAACACTGGGTTTGGATCACGGGTTACCGCCCAGTCTAACCTAAAACGAACCGTTCTGTGATCACTATTTCCTAACTCTCCGCCCACCTCCAACTCACGTAGCAAGTTCCCATTATTGGTTAGGACTAAGTCTAATATGTTATCTCCTCTGGTAGGCTCAGTAACTACCTGCTTAAGGAAATTATCTTGTATAACTTCAAGAAAGTCCTCGGCTTCCAGGTCACCCACTAGATCTTCCCAGTCTATATTCCTATAATTAAAGTCCCCCATTACGCAGACATTTCTACTCATACTCGCCCTGCCAATCTCCTGTAGTAATATACTCGTGTCCTGCCTGTTAAGGTTGGGTGGCCTGTATATAACTCCTAGAGTTAGTTTTTCTTTCCCTTTGTAAACGTCCACCCAAACTGATTCTGAATCCATGTTAGTTTTGACTGAGTTGTTAACTAAACATTTAAGTGAGTCTTTAACATATAGCGCAACTCCACCTCCCTTTCTGCCCCTTCTGTCTTTGTGAAACATCTGATAACCCGTTATTTCAAATTCTGACCTAAAATTTCTATTAGCAAAGTCTATCCATGTCTCAGTGATCGCTATTATGTCAAAATTTTCTGAACAAGCTTCACCCCTTAGTAAGTCTATCTTGTTTCTTAAGCTCCTGCTGTTAGTATAGAAGATTCTTAGCCCGTCCTCTGTTACTCCTCTAGAATTACTTCTAAGCTGCCTGGTTATATTATGAGCTAGATGTCCCCTCCCATTACTCCTCCCATTGCTCCCATTACTCCTGCCCCCCTCGCCTATACTAAAAAATCCCTCAGGGTACCAAGTACTCGCTCAAGGGAGTCTGAGAGAGCCTCAACACCCTTGAACGTCAAGTGTATCCCGTCACGGGCGTAGAGGGCGTCGTTGCCAAAGAAGAGGTCCCAATTGTCGACGAACAGCCACCCATTGCGCTCGCAGTGCTCAGCAAGTCTGCTGTTCACTGCTATCGCCCTGGACAGCCATCCATCGCCAACGCCCCTCCTTGGCAGGACGCCACACACTACTGGTGACCCACCAGCGTCACGTATCCTGCCTAACAATTCTCTAAAACGCCTGAGAAGGTCCTCGCTTGGCACACGAGAAACGTCGTTTCCGCCACAGCTGAGAAAGACAATGGGGTTCGATCCCTCGCTTGCCATACACGCCTCAATCCTGTCTGATATATGGCCCACCCCTGCCCCTGGGAAACACACCCTCGTCCTGTTCTTATCCTTGGAGCAAAAATACCTGTCAACATAACGAACCTGACTATTGAAGGGGGGAGGGGAGAGCGGGAAGGGAGGGGAGGGACTTGCTGTGAAGAACGAGGAGAAATTGTGGAAGAGGTGGAAGGTGGAAAGGGGGAGGAGGAGGAAGAGGAAGAAGGAGAAAGGGAGGGTGAGGTGGTGGAGGGAGGAATGGACGAGGAGAGGGAGGAGGAAGAGGGGGAAAGGGAAGGTAAGGGACAGGTGTTGGAGGGAGGGACGAGCGAGGAGGCGGAGGACAAGGAGGAGAAAGAGGGAGAGGAGGAGGAGGGGGAGAGTGGGCGGGAAGAGGGGAGAGGGGGGACGGAAGAGGAAGGCGAGGAATTTGAGGCGGAGGAGGAGGAGGGGAGGGGAGGAGGAGGAGGAAGAGGAAGAAGGAGGAGGTGAAAGGGAGAGTGAGGTGGTGGAGGGAGGAACGGACGAGGAGAGGGAGGAGGAAGAGGGGGAAGGGGAAGGTGAAGGACAGGTGTGGGAGGGAGGGACGAGCGAAGAGGCGGAGGACAAGGAGGAGGAAGAGGGAGAGGAGGAGGAGGAGGAGGAGGGTGGGCGGGGAGAGGGGAGAGGGGAGGAGGAGGAGGGAGGAGGAGAAAGAGGGAGAGGAGGAGGAGGAGGAAGAGGAGGAAGAAGAGGAGAAGGAGGGGTGGGAAGGGGAGATCGGAGATGGTCGAGGAGGAGGAGGAGGAGGATGGAGGGGCTGCTGTGGTTGAAGACAATACTAGAGGGGAGGAGGACGAGGAAGAAGAGGAAGAGGAGGGGGAGGAGGACGAGGAAGAAGAGGAAGAGGAAGGGGAGGAGGAGGCGGGGCTTGTTGCTGCTGCACTAACCAGTAAGTGTACCTGGGCGGCGAGAGTCGTAACCCTATTCTCTAACTCTATGATCCTCTGATCATCCTTCTGAGTCTTAACGCAGAACCTACAAACGTCCTTGGAAAGAAAGTACTGCTTGGCCATGCGAAGGCCACACCCAGAACAACGCTTGAGGGACGTCATGGTGAAGATATGGGCGAGGCAAGACGGAAACAATTAGGCGCGTTAAGACGATAACAAAGTACGCAGCTGCGGTGAGGTCGGCAGGTCAAAAATGTGTATCTAGGAAAACAAACCAACAGCTGCGGTGAGGTCGTCAGGTCAAAAATGTGTATCTAGGAAAACAAACCACAGCTGCTGTGAGGTCGCAGTCAGGTCAATTCCTGGGAAAAGGGTGTGTCTCGGTAAAAGGCGCGGTTATTTCTACCCACCAAGACAAAACATAGGCCAATATTAATATACTGAGAAATCACTTATGTAAAGAAGATAATAACTGTGTTCACTAGGTTTGCGCGGAAAGTGGATTATCTAGTGTTTTTGTGTGGACTTAGAAATTAACGTAGCTTGGCGCGCCTGATTCACGTAGTCCTATTATCACAGCACAGTAAAGTATCCTAATAATAGAAGGAGAAGAAAACACACAAGCAATATAAAAATACACAAAAGCAATATAAAACCGTGTAGCACTGGGTTGGCGTGAAAGAATGTTGAATTTAGTGTAGATGTGGGAAGCTTAATACACTTGTCCTAGGAGTAACTGTGGATCACTATCTAACTAAGTAAATACTAAATCAGAACACTTAGCGGTCTGTAGTAGAAGGCAGGGTAATCCTCCTGGTTTTGTAGTCCTCCAGTACAGCAGCAGTTACACAGAAGCACAGAATGCCTCACACCGCGAAAGCAGAGGAAAACAGAGGAAAGAGCGAGTTGGCACCACACAGCAGCGGGGCAAAGTCACGTGTGAACCCAAGGAAGGTCGCGCGCTGAGAGAGAGAGAGAGAGAGAGAGAGAGAGAGAGAGAGAGAGAGAGAGAGAGAGAGAGAGAGAGAGAGAGAGAGAGAGAGAGAGAGAGAGAGAGAGAGAGAGAGAGAGAGAGAGAGAGAGAGAGAGTCTAGGATCTGTTTGGACACCTGCCGTGTAGAGACAAGCCTACGCATCGCGGGGCGTGGGGCAAGAGACGAGAGGAGCAGAGCCACACGAGCTGCCAGGCCCACCAGGCCGGGCGCCGCCACGTTGTAATCGTTTCCATACTGAGCTAATATAATAATTTATACTTTATATTAAAACTAATAAAGGTTATAAATACTCTCTTAAATAAGTTTTCAAATTAGTCTGTGATAGCTATGTGTGCGTGGGTTATTGTTTTATAGAAAAATTCAAACGAAAACTGCATAACAATCAAGGAGAGAGAGAGAGAGAGAGAGAGAGAGAGAGAGAGAGAGAGAGAGAGAGAGAGAGAGAGAGAGAGAGAGAGAGAGAGAGAGAGAGAGAGAGAGAGAGAGAGAGAGAGAGAGAGAGAGAGAGAGAGAGAGAGAGAGAGAGAGAGAGAGAGAGAGAGAGAGAGAGAGAGAGAGAGAGAGAGAGAGAGAGAGAGAGAGAAGTACACAGATAAAAAGATAGCCAAGTTGATAAATGGGTACAAA